>NW_007579501.1:30227-53692 GCF_000690725.1 Stegastes partitus | reverse complement strand
GTGTGTGTGTGTGTGTGTGTTCAGCCCCCACACCGACTGCCCTCCATTGTTATGAAAGTTAATAACAATGTCACAACATCAGTTTCAGCTGAATCTGGTTTCTGTGAAAGCGCCACTGCTTTCGCTTTGAGCAGTTTCTATTAAATTTCTGAAGTGATCAACCAGACAAAAAAATCTGAAGAATTATGACTCACAGAGCGGGAGGTCAAAAACAGGTAGAGGACTGCGACTGTGAGCTTCAACAGTTTAACAGGAGAGTCTGGAAGTTTGTGACTGATATATGAAACATGTTAATGAGGATTGTACCATAATTCCCTTTTACAAGACAAAAAGCTTCTGTGGTGAGAACTCGCTTGTCCTTGGATTAATGGAATCTTAGGAAAACTTTCACAACAATGTGAACGGTGTACTATCCTCAAAACCAGACTGGTAAAGGGTTGTCATCTTGTCCTGAGATAAATCCAGTAATCAATATACTTTAGAACGTTTTCATTCACTGATATATTCCTGAGCATCTATTTTCCTGCATTTACTTGTTTAATTGATGTTGAGAAATGTCAGTTTGCTTTCTGAGCTTTGACTTACAGTTACTTTGTAAATCTGTCATAGAAGCTGCTAATGAAATAAAAAAAACATAATCATCAATAGTAGTACATCACATATCGCATCTTCTGGTGAGGCACCAAAACCACAAATGCCCATCAACAATAAACAAGTCTTTTCTATTAATTTTTGAGCAAATTATGCCTAACAATAACTGCTCATAGTGTACAAATGCTCCAACTTGCACAGAAAGTACCGTCCACAAACATCACAAACACTGTATTGACAAAATCGAATCCACTGTGACACAAAAATAAAACGCATCGCAGTGAAGTCTGAACTTTTAAACCGGGACCTGAGAGCAGACATATATCGGCTGTCAGAGTTCAGCGAGGCGAGCTGGCCGACGCCTGTTGTTGACACACAGCGCCATGGCAACAAGCAGCCGAAAGAGAAAGAGTGTGTGAAAGCAAGAGTGTGTGAGTGTGTGTGTGTGTGTGTGTGTGTGTGTGTGTGTGTGTGTGTGTGAGCAGAGTGTGTGTCTGTTTGCAGTGTGCTTTCTGGTCCAGGACGGGGGTTAAGCAGTTAGTTAATATGTGACAGAAACAGAGTGGATAGTAAATGTCCTGCAGGATATCAAGAACCAGCTGCTCTGCAAGTTAGCAGACTTACAAGTTAATATTTATTATTTTTCACGACACTGTAAAAAGAAAAGAAAAAAAAAAAAAAAAGAAGAAGAGGAAGAACAAGAAGGAAGGAAAACATACAAAAACTAGAATACTGTAATGTTGAGAAACTGCAAAAAGAATGACAATAACAATGAACTTCTGAAAAAATAGTATTTTAAGCCGATTGTAGTAAAGTAAAACTGTATAATTTTATGGTCACAAGTAAAGGAACAAGTCACTGAAAATACAGATTTATGTGCTTCTTTTTTTTTTTTTCAAAGTTGTTTAAAGGGTCTCAAAAATCACTAAGTCAGCACCAACCGCAGTTTAATGACCATCTCAGATCAGAGTACATTCATATTCTTTTTTCATAAAAAACACACAATACAAACAAGCTCCAAACAGTGGACTCTATCAGCATTTTTCTTGCTCAGTTCAGAATGATTTAAAACAGCAGAAGGCTCATTTTGAAATCATGAAATGTCAGCTTTTTTATTTTAGAAATCTGGTATTAATGTTCATATTAACCCTCTGAACAAAGGCATTTTATCTTTTAAAAATTAAGAAAATAAATAAAATAAAACTGAACTAACCAAAATTCTACATTTATCAGAGCCAGAAACTGTGAAAACAGATTTTGGAGTAAATGGAGTTTTAACTTTCGCCTGTCCTCGAACTAATTATGTGTCACTTTTGGTTTCGTCTGGAAAATTAATCAACTATAAGGTTAACATTGTGACATTTCATCAAACTCACTTTACTCAACACGTCTAATTCAAAAATTTGCAAAAAATAAACCGCATCAGATTCTGTAAAAATTAAAAAATAAAACTCTGCACTTCTCAGAGCCACAGAGAATGGTAAATGGTAAATGGTCTGCACTTCTACAGCGCTTTTCTATCTTAGCGGCACTCAAAGCGCTTTACAATGTTTCTCATTCACACACATTCACACACCAGTGGTGACAGAGCTGCCATGTCAGGTGCTGTCTGACATTGGGAGCAACTTCAGGTTCAGTGTCTTGCCCAAGGACACTTCAACTGTGGAGGGGCGGGGGATTGAACCACCAACCTTACAATCAGAGGATCACCGCTCTACCACCTGAGCCCCACCCGCCCAGAAGCCAGCAGTCACCCACAGTTAAACTCAAAAACGTTCCACAGAGGACCAAGTTAGAAACAAGTTGTTGAAACATTCAGCGTGGTGAAATATATTGATGTGCAGAGTCGTGCAGAAATTGGATTTTCTTTGATATCGTTGTGCATTCCTTTCAGTCCTTCTTCTGCATATCAAAATATAACTCGTGGTTTCCTTCCAGGTAAACGGGGACTGAAGCTCGTGTCACTTCAGTGACAACTGTCACACTGCAGGGTGAAGTTATTCTTCAAAAACACAGCCTGGAGGCACTGCAGGCTCCCTGTGAAAATGAGGTCACGCAGCCTGATGAGGGTCACAACTGAAAGCTACGGATCCCGTCGAGCCTGTTCAGTGTGATTTCACCTCACTGTCACACTGGCAGATGTAGGACAGCACTGCAGGCAGCAAAGGCCTTTAAAGGCAGCGTGGCATTACATTTCTCCTCTGCACTCAGCCATGACGGGGGACAACATGTCACATATCAGACAGCGATAAACTAAACATGAGTGACAGGGATGCTACAATTTGTTGCCCGTTTGTGCATTAATTATAGTGCTACAATAATTACTGCTCCTTTTGTATGTGTTGATCACTTAGCATTTAAAAGCTGAAAAAAGGTAATGCTGGATATCACTCCAACACACAGAAATGGCACTAGAATAGAAGAAAATGGGAGACCGAGATATGAAATTCTGGAAAAAATAACAAATAATTAAACATCTTTTGCTTACACTTTCAGTTTTATCATATTGCTCACAGTCCATTCCAGCGGACGTGTCTAATTGTTGGTCTTCTGAGTGCATTATTTGACTACAGCCCTTTCTGTGAATACAAAAAAAAAAGCTTGGTGGCATTTAATATTTCTTGGACACAGGTTTTCTGCCTCAACGTTTCTACAGCTGATGAACACTGTGTTCCCTGCAACAAACAAATGACAGTAAAAGAGCTGATAAAGGATGTGGAACATACAGGATCTAAAGAGCCAGAACCAAACAGAGAGTGAAGACAGTGGCTCAGTTTCTGGCAGTAACTAACACTGAATTAATAAATAAGCAAAATGATCTACATGTTCTGCTCTGATTGATTGTCTGACTGACTGTTATAGCACACAAAACAGTCTGAAATCCATCTCCTGCTCCCGCCATGATGCAACACACCTGTCAGCACAAGTGGACGGCCAACACCCTTTTTATACAACACACACAGACACACACACACACACACACCTGGCCAATGTCCAAATAGGCAGGTAGAACACACACACTAAAGTTTTGCAATCTCAGACTGACAAAGTGAATTCCAAACACACTCAAAGTAAGGTTCATTTAGGGATAATTTCTCTCTGGGACAATAATCATTTTTCACTTATAAGTCAGACTTCTTTTAAAGATAATTCAGGCTTATGTTTTCCAACCTGCTGTATTTCTTTTTATAGTGCTTCTATTCCTACTAACCTGTTTCTTTCCACCTCTGTTGTAGAGATTCTGGCATAAAACGGCGTACATCAGGGTTAAAGTTCGATCTCCCTGCAGCTTTCCGCAAACTGTTGTTTTTACACGAATCATGTTAAAAGTTTTTTTTTATTCAATCTGACTGAGAGGAAACACAGAAATTAACCACCTGGAATGAACGTTTTGCTAACTGCATTAGGATCTCCGTACGGGGATATTTGCTGTCTGACCTAATCTCCCAAACGCAAAGTCAGCATGACCCACAGAGTCACAATAACGGGAAATACGCCAACCAGAATTATCATTCAAGCATAAGTTTGCACGCACACGTCAAAATATTTCAGGCTGAAGCAGCTTGTGTTAAAGGAAGCTGAATATCTGAAACGGTTTCTTCTTCTAAAACAAAGTGTTTTGGCTACAGGACAATCAAACTTGAATGTCGCTGACAAAAGTTAAAGTCAAGCTCATCTCCTCATAAAAAACCAGATCCTGGCACATTAACTGAAGAACACTTCTTAGACTAGAACAGAAGAAGAAGACAGACCAGGTTGATCCAATAGCCAATAGCTGCACCTGAACTGCAGGGTGACATCAAAATGCACGAGACACCAACAGCTGCATGTAAAACACTGGTTGTAAAACAGACTGGTTGAATATTATGGATGTCTTTCCCTAAACCTCGGAGGAGAGCGTCATGAGGCCAACAAAAGATGTGAAGCAGAATCAATGAGCACAGAGGAAAAGACATCCACAGTGCAAAGAGTAACCGACTGCACTAACACTCATCTACATAATCATTCGACGGTGGATGTTGTTGTCAGACAGTTTTGTCGTCCTTCCTACACTAAAAGACATACACCGTGTGAAGTGCATTTGAGTTGTAGTTGAAGTAAAGTCCTGTCTGAAAGAATTTCATTTGTCTTTTGGTGACGACAGTTTACTTGAAATTCCGCTGTGTCCTTTTAAACTTGTTTTCCAATTTCAGTGAAAGTGCAAAAATTAGGTTTGCGGCTCCTTTGGCGTTGTGGGACATCCATGTTTCATCAAATGTTCCTTCTGCAACTGCTACTGCAGAGCAGGATGATAGAGAAAAGAAAAGGAAACGATGGTAAGTCGAATTCTAAAAATGTGTTTCATATTTTACGCTTGGGCAAAGCAAATATGCCAGTTGGAAAAATAGGAAATTTCAAGTTTATGATACTTAAAATCAGGCTGCAAGAATGCAAACTGTTCATTTGGAAGGAATCTAATGAATAAAGTATGTATTGGAGTCATCTTTAAGTACATTCGTTCACGTACCTGTACATGTGAAAGGTGAACATAATCCTTATTATATCTTTATTCTAATCCTCATTGCACTTTTGTATTTGTCTTGTTTCCAACTACGCTTCATTTGCGTCAAGCTGTTGTAACGTGAATTTATCTAACTTGAACCACTGGCTTTAATGTTACTCGTTAACTTAATTTAGATCATTTTTACTTTAATTGCATGTTTCCAGTGAATGCAATTCATTGAAGTGGTCCTACGATTTTTTTTTTTTTTCCAATGTAAGAAAGGAGGCACTGAAGTACATTTTCTTGGCATGTAGAGAATTCAACCAGCTCTTATCATGGCTGCCACTTAGATACTTCTCATTACAATTAGGATCCTCCCCGAGAAGAAAAGATTTATTCTATTGCAACATCAGCTTTTTTATTTCATACTTCAATTCAATTTTATTTGTATAGTGCAGTTTAGAACATATGTCATCTCACAGTGCTTAACATAGTAAAATGAAAACCTACGAATTTAAACTGAGAAGCCAACAATCCAACGTTGCCTTTGGACTCTACTTGCAGACATTAATTACTTCCATGTGACAATCAAAAAAATCACATTATTTCTGTTTAAAGGCTCACAGATGACAATTTCCTTTACAATCTACTTTTCTAAATCCCAAATGATCTTGTTACATTTTCTGTTTTGGCAGTTTTATAACAATTTATCAGGCGTCTAAAAGAGGAATGCTACGTGTCCACAGGGGAGATTACAGGCTGCTTCTGAACATCGCCTGCTTGATGGTCGTGCACTAGCAGGCCGTTAGGTGGTCACATGACAGACGCTCGGCCGCAAACTTTCGGTTTTATTATGAAAACCGTATTTCTGAAAACATTCGAGGTGAGAAATAAGCAATGCAGTTGCTGAATCGGTCCTCATTTTAGTTGAACAACAGCTAGTTTAGCCATTTTTTTAAAAGTTACACGAGGCGTCGGACCGCCGCGCCGAGCTCCAAATTTGCATAAAGAAGCAGTCACTTTATGCAAATGAGCACGCGGGCAATGCTACGCCTCGTCGCTTGAAATTCCTCGCAACGCTCCAGAACAGGGCGTGGGGTGTTTCACATACACATGGAATGGGAAGCATGAAATTGACGAATCGTGCCACCTGTCCACAGGATCCATAGCTTGATGCTACCTGACGGATCCTGTGGACACGTAGCATCAGGCTCTGAAACAAAGCTTGTGTCACCTTCAAATACAAGACCAGTTTGTAGCAAAAGAAAGAGCCAGAAGATTACCAAAAAAAATAATCATAGAAAAGAGGAGGGAAAAAAGCTCCATTAAATTCTTTTCGAAAATAAATCAGTGAGATTTGAAATACCAAGAAATGAAAGCAAACACTGAGGAGGACAGCTGGCAACTACCAGTGAAACTGAAAGTGTGAAGTGAAAACATTTTTTCACAAAAACATATCAAACACTTAAACATGAAGTGTTTATGATCTCTGAATGGACACGTGCTGAAAATATTTCTCGGCCTGCCTCGGTTTGCATTACAGGCAAAAGCCAGGAGCCTGGTTGAGGGGCCCCGACACCACAGATAACCATTAACACACACTCGTAGTTCAGGCACCTGACCGTCTGACACCAGCAAATATCTCCTTTCCCGTCTTTTCTGCGAGGGACCCTGCTGCTGCATTCTCCCCGTCATGGAGGTGAGATATGTGACGCACTGCTGTTACCTGTGAATCTTCTCCAACATGGCCACACATGCACTTTACAGATTCTGACTCACTGTGGTTATGATGACGTTTTTTTTTTCCAATAACATTATGTCCCACAGTGAGCGCTGTACTGTTCAGACACGCAAACACAGCTGAGATCTTACTTGTGAAAAGTGTTACAGAATATTCCTGCCGCAGGCACTAAACACAAGACACGCCTTCTGAAACAATTCAATTTCTATTTAGTTTATAAAGCGACAATTATCAACATGAATCATCTCTGGGTACTTCATATATTAAAGGGAACACCCCACAATATTACAAGACATCAGCTGCATTATCTATCTGAACCCCAAACCCTGCTGAAGGGTTTGAGGGCATGCCATTTTTAAAAAACAAATACAGTGGTGCCTACTTAATGTCATACCGCTCTATAGAATATCCTGTATATAATCATAAAATATTAAAGTCCCGAATCATTTCCTATATAACCTACAGTAAAACAGCCCATTTATTATCATAGAATAATGTTATAATCCTGGTTTGTGTCATAACAAAATTCCCCGAAATTGATTCCAGGAACAACTTTTGTCCATTTAAAGTCATGGTCAGCCAATCATGACGGCTCACAGGGTGAGCGTTGGTCATGCGTGGCAGATTATCACCCCGGTCAGCCCCGGAAGGCAACGTGTTTGTTTGTCAGTTACCTGCTCACCTGAGATCTGATCACTGAGTTATTCACACACTGTCTGACATTAATTAGAGCACATCAAAGAGAATCACATTGTTACAGAGCATGTCGTCACTCAGAACTGAACTGCTCAGCTAGTTAATCATGATAAGTTCATCCTCTGCATACCGTCTGATTAAAGGAAATAACTTGTATTGATGGGGTGGCTTTTCGTATCGACAAAGATGAAATGTCACTGAAGCAAAACCATAAAACGTTTTCTTTCCTTAAACACTTTATTTCCCAAATACATGCTAAATACTTCCAATAGAGGCCATGTAGATCGTGCTGATCCAGTACATAAGCTAGTTTTCACACCTAAACTTGCTGCCATCTTGAAGCCTGCTTATTGGAATATCCCGGACATAGTCATAATTCCATCCTGGATCGAGGGAATGATAATAAACAAGCAGTACTGTATTGTCAAAATGACACCATTTAGCAGAGCCAGAAACTTGGAAAGCAGAAAGAATCCTCTGATTGTAAACTTACGGGCGGTCCTTGAACTCCTTTTCGATCAGAAAACATAACCAAGCTTAAAATTGGGATAGTTCATCAAAACCATCTTAATCTACGCGCCTAATTAAAAAAAATGCCTCCATGCACCCACGATCCATTTATGACCCAGCTGCAAGTAACAGCCACATGGCAAAAATGCTGCCACTTTTCAGCTGAACTGCAGGCTGTGTTAATACACAAGTACGGAAACAAATTAAAAATGAAAGTAGTAAATTATCTGTAGTATGTAAAGCCACCATTTTCCCCTGGTATTGGTAACACCTGTAGACACTTGGAAACCATGTTCAACATGCTGATTCCAGGTTTCGAAAATTTTTATAATGAAGAAATCTAATTTTATTTTTTTTCTTCATGATTAATAACATTACATCACATTGTGCACAGTTATAATGCAGTTCTTTTGTTTAAACAATACAATTTAACAATAATCAGTGGTTTGTGATCCATCTGCAGCCCTGAAAACTGAAATAAGAGCAGCTCTGCCTAACTCAGTGTGTGTGTGTGTGTGTGTGTGTGTGTGTCCCACCCAGTCAGTCATTTCCTTTCTAGTGTGGAAAAATCAAACCTCCACCACAGTTTTACGTCGCTGAACGCGCTCCGACCTCAGCTCACTCCCATCACCAAACACCGACCAGCCCGAGGACGGCTTCCCACTCACACTGCTTAGTTTTATTTTCCTCAACCAGACTTTATCCAGAGAACTCAGCGCATGTGAAGCAGAAAAAAAGGCTTCTGTGGTGTCAAGTAAACTCAGACTCTCGCAAAAACACAGACTCTACAGCTTGTGAGTCGAGTGAACACATTTAGAGTTTCAGAAGACACGTGGTGCCAGTTCTAGTTTTAGTCTGGCTTTAATTAATAAAGTCGGAATACGAGGATGTGTTTAAGTGCGCACGGATCCCTCTGGCTAGGAAACAGGAGAATCCATCACTCCACAAACACCCAGGTCCTGCCACAGGTAACCGCAGACTGGAGATGATGATGTGAAAGCCTGAGAGGTTTCTTACAGTGCGAGTGAATCAGCTTGTTGATGGAGACACACACTGAGGCTGCGTTCACAGTCACTCTGACTCATCAGCAGCTAAGAGGTGCCTGAAAATGTCTTCCAGCAGTAAGAATACTACTGTACAGATGGCATTATGGGTAAGGGAAGAAGGGAAGGACACATAGTGACTGATAAGACCCAATCAGGAAGCCTTCGTGGGTGTCTGCATCACAGTTTCTGCCAGTTCAGACTAAAACGCAACCCTGGAGTCGGCAGTGTTTCCAAAAAAGTGTCCATTTTAAGGGCTTAAAACAGAGTAGTGTGGACACAAGGTGTAAACATAGCTGGAATTATGTGTTTAAAACAGATTAATATGGACGAAATGATTCTTTAATTTCTCAAAGAATAGATGTAAACAGAAGCAGCAATGCCGATAGATCCCAGTGTTTACTCTCTAATGTGGTTCAAGCTCCAAAAACATGGAGTGCTTTAATAAGGCAACTCAGCAGTGTCTTTCATTAGACCGTGTCTGCCAGGAAAACATCTTTCAAACTCCACATCTCAATTTATGAGCATCAGGAGCTCAAGCTGACACCAGTCTCAAACTAACAACAGTCCTCCATCAGAAAGGATAGAAAGATTTGGTGTAACAGTGTCGTTTATTCACGTAAATCAGACAAACTCGATGCAACACAGTTTAACAGCAACACAAACTTCCGCCTCATAAACGATTAATCAGTTGAATTAACACCTTTGAAACAAAAAACTTATAACAGTCACGAAGAAGGATTCAACACAGGATTATTAAACTGCATCCGATTTATATTTATATTTACCAGGGGAATCTCACTGAGGTTGAAAACCCTCTACTGCAAAGGTCAAACACAAAAATAAGCAACACAGTCAGATTTTTTTTTTATCACCTCTTGGCAATCAATGCAAAACATTAAAAACTTAAAATACAAGCTCCTGACACATTCCCTGACACTGGCTTTGCACAGAATACCTGCGACACAAAGCTTCAAATCTGCACAGAGAAACCAGTCTCTGTAGTTTCCCTTTGTTCTGCATGTCACGTAGGGAGCTGCAGAAATAAAATCTCTTTAAACGTCAACAAAAAGATGCTTTGTGAGCAACAAGCGTCTTTCCTTTTCATCTTCAAGTACACATCATCATTAAAAACTACAATGTTGAGTCACATTTCAAATCACTTAACATGAATTTTGAAAATAGGTGTCGAGCATCCTGACATTTAAAGTCAATGACTGTTTGTTGATTTACCATCAATTTATAATAAAATCCTGCAATTAAATCTGCCTTTTATTTAAGAATAAGGTCAGCACTTGTGAATCAACAACTATTTTTTCCCAGTTTGCTCGTAAAAACACATTATGATTTCATAATTACAACATTTAGGCCTTCTGTTATTAAAAATGTTCACTGCTTGTGCAGAAGCAACATGAATGCAGTATTACCAGCAAAATACCGAAGTAATGGCTCAAAAGTTGACTTTCTAAATAAAAGGAAGAGACAAAAAGAGAGCCGATCAAGCACTACGCCAATGCCCTCAAGTACAAAACGTCCCCAAAGTCGAGCACGAGCAGAAACGTAGCATCTTTTTAAGCTCGTGGTGCTTCATCAGTTCCCCAGGGTGCACATTCAGCTGCAGGAAACACACCGATCAACAAGAAAGGTTTGCTTTGAAGGCAAAATGAGGCAGCAGATTGATTCTCTCAGTTGTCAGTACAATTTAAAAAGAACATTTATAGCAATTACTGCAGGTTTAACATTTGTACATACTCTGTAGATTTAAATATTTAACCACAGAAGAAAGTAGGCAGAAATGTGTCTGATCGGCAGCCAAAGAAACTGCATGACAACCAAAGATACACCGACGAGATGCTCCAGAGCCGGATGCTCCGACATCCTATTTATTATCCGAATGAATGAAAAGGAACTAATGAGAGACTCAGAGTGAAGAAGGACCGTCACCACTTGACAATCTTTTTGAAGACAGAACAAGAGAGCTGAACCACAGCATGACCAGGAACTCCATCATCGGTATTTCATTATGAAAGTGTTTAAAGCAGCTTGACACACATGCAAGCTTCTCTAAACTCTTCACTGTGCTGCAGTCAACACCAACACAGACAGAAAACAGAAATTTATCATTTTCAGCGCAACTTAAAAACCCTTAAGGCCCCACTGACGAGCCAAAACCCCAAAATATTCTTTTCACCACCGTAGAAGATGAAGAAATCTAACAAGTATTCAAATCTGAAAGCTGGAAACGCAAACTTTTGGCACAATTAAGGTGAAAATTAAAATCAGTCATCCATTGTTCCCGATTTATTCTCGGTTTATTACCCAATTTATTAACTGACTAATTATTTAAGCTCTACACAATAGTCTGGAACAAATTTGCGTGTGTATACAGTCAAAGGACATGAATTAAAATCAGATGTGTGGTAATTATGTTTGGGACACAACAACATGCAGCTTGTAAAAGAGAAATATGAAGCAGAAAAATAAACCACATTCACTCTTATAAAGTTGGCAAAGCCCATTAACAACGTTTGGTCCTGGCTTTGTGTGAAGTTTTCGGGAGGGTGAAACATTTTCATCCACAGTGAGGAGGCCAGGCTCATTAACACAGGTGTCCCAGCTCTGTGGGAGTCCGCTCATTAAAACACACTGCTGTTGTCATGTGGAGACTCTGGACCCACAACATGCCAAACTCCATTAACAAATCTGTCAGTTTAGTGCTGCTGTTGAAAACATGATCTGTCTCATCAGTAATTATACCGTGGGAGCCAATCTTTTAAGTTCAGATTTGACTAATTCTCACGGTAACATTGGTGTGAATTAACATTGGTCACTTTGGTTTTCAGTGTTCAAATCAGTCCCGTGAACGTTACCTCAAGTGTAAAGCTTCAAGTTTTTTTTATTTTTAAAATATGTGTATTTTTATTCAGATGACGCCGATTTGAAGACTGTTATGTCTAAATTCTATATATACTCTAAGAAAATTATTTACACCATTGCAATGCCATGTGAAGGCAAGGCGACATTAAACTGCAGAATTCTTCAATGGAGTCTGGCAAGGAGTTGTTGTCGCATGTACAGTAATTAGCAGGACTCAACTAATTGAAAAGGGGGGAACTTACAAAATCATAAATTTAAGTAACACCTCTTCTATCATACGAAGACATTTCACCAACAGGCTAATTATGTTAATATTATCGTAAGAAACCTACAAAGCAAAGGAAACTTGCACCCAAACGGACTGAACTTTGGTCTCCAGCACTTCTGTTGACATTATAAAATAAAACTGTGTGTTTTAAAGACTCACAGCGCTCTGCTTCAACGTGACGCACTTAATTGCGTTAATTTCAGCCAAGTATCAACTTTAAAAGCCATTTTGCTGCGGCTTCCCATCGCTGGTTTGCTCTCACCTAGCTAACTGAACGCAACCAGGTGGGCGGCAGCAACGGCGTGAACCACTTCAAAAACCTGAGATTTTCTAGTAAATAAAAGCTGCTTTGTGAATTATATGTATGCCGAATTGAACAGTGGGTCTGATTGATTAAGAATGCACTCCTTTAAGTAACGTGGGCTTTTTCGTCTCTCATGGCAAAGCAATAAGACGTTAAATCGCTGGTTTGTTAATGAGAGTCCGGGTTTTCCACGACAGAACATGGGCAATAAAGTGGGAAAAGTGGGAAGAAACTTGACTGGGAGAAGCAATGTTAGTGGTGTCAACGGGTCTGTTGCGTGTAGAACCTCTTGGAATATACAAACTTATCGGTGGGACAGACATTTGAGGGGGAAGCTTCCAGAGCAGCGGATGAATGGACCGCCGTTACTCACCGATGGAGACCAGCTTTATGCTCTCCCTCTCAAGGAACTCCAGAGCCACCGACACGTTCTCCAGCTTCATCTGCCTGAAGGTGGGCCTCGGGTGGTACTTTCTGTACATGTTCTTGTGGCTGAGGACCTCCAGCAGGGCGATGAGCCTCAGGCCGTCGCCCAGGTCCAGCTGCAGGTCCACGATCCGCTTGTTGACGCACTTCAGGTGCTCGTTGATCCAGCGGGTGAAGGTGTTCTGCTGGATCTTCTTCCACGGAGCGTCCTCAGCCAGGTCCTTCTCTGTGGCCGGCATCTTTCACGGCTCTTCCCTTCACTTATCTGTGGTGCTTCTGGTTGCAATTTGGCTGAATGTGGCAGAAAACGGGCCGGTGAGCGTGCTGTGTCTTCCCGCTGTGCTTCTTCGGAGCTGCCGCAACTTCAAGGTTTTCTGGAACTCACAGACTGAGCCGCGTTCAGGTGCGGCTCGGACTTTAAAGCATCTTCTTCTTCTGGGTTATCGACCGCGCTGAGGCGTCAGCGACGTTTTACCGCCCCCAGTCGATGGAAATGTCCCGTAGTGAGGGATTATCGATTCAATTTACAGAGAAACATAAAAAAGCCCCAAAAATTCTCTTAACAGAACCAGAGTTGTTAAAAAAATTAATTAATTAAAAAAAAAAACTTAGAGAGAGAAAATAGAGATTAACATAATTCTAAGGAGACAGTCAAAATATTACAGTCACGTTATTCAATATTAAATCATTGTTGAAATAAATAAATATTCCTTTGAAAAATAAATAAATATGCCCCTGAAATACTTTTGTAATAAATAAATGAGGAAATGAATATATAAATGAAGGCAATAATTGCATAAAAAATATTTTAGATTTTTCTAAATACAGGACTATTTTTATTTGTTCCAGGTGATCTTTGTTTATTGTTGTCAAATGTATCTATATCAGGATTTATTTCACAGATTTATTTTATATTAAATGGAACAGCATTCCATATGATATAAAATAAAAGCTACCAATAGCCATGAACGCACTAGCATGGTGACAGGCCTCAGTTAGAATGTTATGGTCTCCAACACATTGAGAAGGCAAATAATTCCACAAATTGACTCTTGACAAGGCACACCTGTGACTTCAAAACCATTCCAGGAGACGACCTCATGAATGTGATTGAGAGAATGCCGAGAGTGTGAAAAGCTGTCATCAAAGCAAAAGTGGTTAGTTTTTATGTAATATACAATGTAGAAAATAATTATATATATAAACTTCTCATGTGGTTTCATTTCAATAAATGTTCCACTGTCTCATCAAAAATGAAGAGAAGTACAACTGCAAAATGGTTCCATGTATTAACACTATTGGACCAACTTGGTACAAATAAAGTTCAAAAATCTAAAAGAGTCTCATGACATTGTTCATCTATTGACAGTTCTTCCTGCTGCTGAAACTCTGGGCTCATGTTTCACTCAGTCTCTCTGAGGTTTGGAAAACCCCCACAGCCACTTTGGCATTTAGGTGTTGGACGACCAGCTCTTTGTGTTTGGAGAACACAACCACTTTGACACCTGTGAAGCTACGATGGGAAGGTCAGTAGATGGTGCTGTGTCTCCATAACAGAGCTACTGCAGCCTGGTGGAGAACTTGTTCTAACCTGTTCTTGTCATAAACCCTGGTTTGTATTTTGAATAAATGTGTCCTTTTATCATATTTATTAGTAATAGTTTCACTTATATTTATATAATGGATGAATAAACTATAGTTACCTGTTTCTTCATCCTTATGTTAAGTCAGATGAAGTCAGGTCTTCGTTAATTACACGGCACATTTAAGGCTACAATCGCTGAGTGAAATTGTTTGACAAAAGAAAAATAAGATTGACTTTATGAATTAACCTACCAGTTTAAACATTGAGGATATGACCGACTGTGTTACTTATGGTGTGAATTACCGGAGTGATTTAAATGGTAAAATCCTACAAAAGTAAAAGAAAATACAACTTTAAATGACTATAAAAAATATCAAACCGGACAGTTATAGTAATTATGGAAATTAACTTAACTAATTTAAAATTAAAGTTACACATGAAAACCCAACAGGTTTGGTGAAGGCAGGGTTAAACAAAAAATACGAAATTTAAATAAAAATGTCTTTGATTTTTTTTTTTTTTTTAACTACAGATATTAAATAAAGTTTAGCTAAAATACTGTGAAAATAATGTATGTAAAATAGTTTAATTTCAAATGTTTTGTGTGAGGGGCTGCAAGGTGGCTTGGTAGTTGGCGTCGTCACCTCACAACTAGAAGATACCCAGTTCACATGACAGCCTGGGCCTGGGAGCTTTCTGCGTGGAGTCTCCATGTTCTCCCCGTGCAGCGTGGGTTCTCAACGGGTTCTCTGGCTTCCTTCCACAGTCCAAAAACATCCATCCATCCATTATCTATACACCGCTTAATCCTCACGAGGGTCGCGGGGGGGCTGGAGTCTATCCCAGCCGACTTAGGGTGAAGGCAGGGGACACCCTGGACAGGTAACCAGTCTATCACAGGGCTACACTTAGAGACAGACAACCAAGCACACTCACAGTCACACCTACAGACAATTTAGAATCACCAATTAACCTCAACATGTTTTTGGACTGTGTGGGAGGAAGCCGGAGAACCCGGAGAGAACCCACGCTGCACGGGGAGAACATGCAAACTTCACGCAGAAAGATTCTGGTGCCCCCACCGGGATGTGAAGTCCAAAAACATGCTGAGGTTAATTGGTGATTCTAAATTGTCCGTAGGTGTGAATGTGAGTGTGCTTGGTTGTCTGTCTCTAAGTGTAGCCCTGTGATAGACTGGTGACCTGTCCAGGATGCCCCCTGCCTTCACCCTAGTGAGGATTAAGCGTGTATAGATGATGGATGGATGGACGACTACATGACAACTTTACTTTCCTGACTTCAACAGAAAAACAATCACCAATATCTTTAAGGAAAAAAAATATTGAAGTGCATGTACATTTTCATGTAAAGAAAGACAAAAGAGTTTTGTTGGAAAAAAATATCATCAAGTGTTCGACCATTTAGACCATTTGAACCATGTGTTTACAAATGTTTACTATGCATGTGGAAATATATAGTTACATTAATTAAATATAATGATGACAAAAGAAGGTCAAAAATAATCACATGAGGGAGGATCATGTATGAAATGTCCAAGACAACTTTGACAAGATTGTTTTGTGGGTTGAACAGAGATTGTCTGAAGTTTCAGTGGAAACATGACTTGCAGCTCCTGAACATGACAGGAGAATTATAATGGGCCCATGTAACACATTAAACATTCTAATATATCTAGTTAATGCATTCTGTGACATATTTTAATTGCTTTTGAGACCTGCTCGATTTGTTTGTGTTCCTATTAAAGTGTACAATAAACCTTCAAGCAGATCAGGATCACTGACTCTGCTCATGTTTTCAGTCAGAACATACTCCACCACATATACTAGTGCATCTCAAAAAGTACAACAATGTTAACAAGGTAATTTTTAAAAAACTATTTAATTCACTAAGGCAAACTTTTATTTATCCTATATTCATTGCACATAAAGAGAAATACTTCAATCCTCTTTTTGTTTTAATTTTGCTGATTATGTCATATAGCTCATGAAATCTAGCAATCCAGTATCTCAAATGACAATATTTTCTAAGATCAAAAAAAAGAAAAAAAAAGATTTTGGGACTTAGCTAGACTGAGCGATACACAGTACTTACACTGTCTGAATAGGAATTTACTCAGACAAAATATTCTAGTATTTTGTGATACTAAATTTCAGATTTTCATGAGCTATACCCAATAATCATCAAAGTATCAATCAAGTATCTTACTTTACATGTAATGAGTCTACATCTTTTACTTTCTTCAAAACTGATGGATAATATTGAACCTTATCACGATGGTATGTATTTTTGAGATGCACTGCGACCTACATTACAACTTAATGTCTCTTACTAGAGTCGAGAATTATTCAACAACAGCTTTAGAAAAAGCAATAACTGTTTAAGTAAATGTTTAAGTAATGTAAAGAGAGTCCGGAGTGAAAAGTTTAAACTGGTTACTAAAAGTCCTGAGAACCAAAACAATCTATTTTACTATTAATAACAGAACTCTCCCGAAAAACGTCAAAGACACGATGGGACTACATTAAATCTATCATAACTCCAGGTTAAATAAACGAAACGTTTTTGCTCAGATGTAAAGTTAGCAGACCAAGCGCCATTATGGCTCTGAGTTGTACACGGGTACAGTGAAAGGGCGATCCTGGTCAGAGCCAAAATGGCGCATATTCCCCTTTAAACAAGAAGCCAATCGAATTCATGAAAGTGTCGTCTGTCCAATCAAAACACACCTAGAGGGCGGGACTTGAGGAACGGGGAGGAGCTGTTTTGGGGTGTTGTGAATTCGTGTAGCCAAGAAATCTTGAGTGGGAGTTGTCGGACCCATTTGTTGTGCGTTCAGTCCGTCGATTTGCACCGATCAACGAGCCAGCCGCAGCTATGCCCGGAATAGAAAAGCTGCCAATAGAGGAGACGCTGGAGGACAGCCCGCAGGTAACAGCTCTCCTCCCTGGAGGCTACAGCTAGCATGCTAACGTTAGCCACATACACGGCTAGGCTAACTGTCTTTGTAGGCGAAGCTTTTGCCAAGATCAAGAGGAGAGAGTACAGATTTTAGCAGCATGCTAACCACCGAGGGCCCAGCCAAGCACAGCTGTCAAGCGGACAGCTAAGACAGGTTACACCAGTTGTGCTGCGGTATCAAAGGTGACGGCTGTACCGATCAGCTGTTGGAAGTTTCCGCCAAGACGCCTGGCAAAATATCAAACCACCCAGTGGTGGTTAGCATTCAGATCAACTCGCCAAATGACTAGTTGGCAGGCTACTTCCTTAGCCACTTGACCAGTTGTTCCTCCTCCGTCCCGTGGTGACCGTTCATGTCTTGGCAGATGTCATCCTGCTGCTTTCTGTCATAGTGAGATGTAAATGTCAGTCAGGGCAGCAAGCTGCCTCTGCATTGCTTCAGATGAGTGACACTCACTCTGCTCAGTGATGGTGTTTCCTGCACCACAGCACCTGCTATGACCTCGTGATTTCGGGCGTGGCCAGAGAGGGATGCACCTGGAAGTTTGAGGTTCCAGTCAGGGGGTGAATGTTGTTTAGGTGTTTAAGTTTAGTTCATCTGTGCACTGTTTGCTTCATTTTTAGTCCATCTCATACCAGCCAAACATGAGTAATTCTGGGTTTTCCCATCCAGTTATTTGGGTGATCAAGTTAAACAGGTATATCTTGTAATAACACGCAACTTCATCAGAGCCGTGAGTGCAGTAATTTACCACAAAACAGTGAGAGCCACAAAGCATGATTCAGGGGTAAGTGGGGCACGTTGAAAATAAAGAGTTTTGTGAAGGTGGCTGTCTTTTAACATGTTGGATCTCCATGATGCTGCACAGCTAATCTATTTCATAGGAGGAAAGAGTTTTGTAATTAAATCCCCGCAGCTAGAAGCAATTGTTTTTCTGACTATATTATGTGTTAGTGGCAAATGTACTTGTACACCACTTTTTGACCTCAGTTATACTCAGAACACTTCAGTGTTCCCCTTTACACACACTTACACCATGCACAGTGCTCACCTGCTGTTGGGAGCAACTTCAGGTTCAACGTCTTGCCCGAGGACAGTTCAGTATGCGGCTGGACCAGGCTTTGAACCGTCCATCTTGCAATGAGTGGACTGCCTGCTCTACCTGAGCCACAACTGGCCAGATGTGTGATACAGATGTTTAGCTGAGGAATCTGTTATATCTGCAGACCTGTTGCTGTACTGAAGGGAACTGTGCAGTTACAGTAGACAAGCTGTCTGCACTGCATTCCCATTAAAACCTGCATGTATTCAATTGGTTATGCAGGAAATGCATAAATATGTTTTCATGTTTGCTCCTGATTTGCTGCCGAGTCCATTTTCCACTGCTGTTATTGCATCTAATAGAACATAGATTAGAAAATTGATTAGTCTACTGGTATTTATCAGAGCTAATATTTCATTAATAACACAAATTTCACTTTGATTTGGCCAAAAACTAAACTGATTTCCACGTATCCTCCATTATGGGACAGTGTCAGACGTAAGTGCACTTCTATCATGAGGTATCGTGTTTAAACAATTGAAATTTAAAGTTTTAGAGCTGTGTTGTGCAGCTGTCATGTGAAAAATAAGCAACTGTATTGACAGTGCACTCAGTGGTCAAATAAATATATTACCTTACACGATTGCCAAAAGCTTTTTCTTGTAATACATTTTTATATTCCTCATTGCTCTCTTTTATGCCAGTTTGTTCCTTTTCCAAAACCTGCTATAAAGGCACACCTTTAAGCAGAATTGTAAAGTGGAGAAAGGCAGCAGATGTGGGTGTGGCTTTACATACACTATAAAAATTCCCATAAAAGAAACTGTGAAAATCTGGCAGGAAGGGCGTTAGATGAAAAACGTAAAAAATGGTAGAATATTGTGACGTTAAAAAGAAGTGTAAAAACTGTGAAAATATACAGCAAATATGTGTAAAATATTTAAATACTGAAAAACTGTATAATTTTACTGTAACACCTGTGAAAAGAAAAAATGTGTTTTTAAAAATACATTTTTTTTTAATGTAGACAATATGACCAGTTTGGAGGTACAAGTTTTTTTAATAGTTTTTTTGGTCAACATATAAATTAATACTTTTCTGTTTGATTTTACCAGATATTATATTTCATTTAACAAAACAATAAAAATGTGTAAAATATCTGTCAAAATGTATTTACTATTTTTGAATCCAATTGTTCTTACAGATAACAACAAATATCTGCAACGCAAGAATTTTGCTACCGTATTTCAAAAGAATTTTTTAAAAAGTGCAATTTTAAGGCCAAACTTTGTAAAGGAACTAATTACCATTTGTAAAAATACAGATTTTTGATATGGACTTTTTTTTTGTTTTACAGTTTCAGATAGTTTTTTGGGGGGCTGATGTGTACACTGTGCCCTTTTATTGGGTAGCAAAACAGGGAAAATTGTAAAATGAATAGTGAATTGTTCTGTAAATTCCAGTTAAAACCGTTGAAAATGTTCATACTTTTACAGTGTAAATGAATGTTGGGGAGTTTTTGGTAGTTACACTCAGGATCATTTGGGGCTAGTAGATTCTGTTGATGATTTCACGGAACAGATTAACACTAACTTAATTTTCAGCATTGTTTAATTGTTTTATTTTCTTGTATGTAGACTCGCTCTCTGCTGGGAGTGTTTGAGGAGGACACTGCGGCCATCTCCAACTACTGTACACAGCTGTATCAGGCCATGCAGAGGATTTATGATGCACAGGTACAGACACACAAACACCAGTGAAGCTGCAGATTCATGCAGACTGTTATTCTGCAGTGACAGTAATAAGTGGCTGTTGATTAGACTGTGTGTCTCCAGCTGCTCAGTGCTGCTGTTTTGTTTTTCAGAATGAGCTCAGTGCTGCGACTCACCTGACCTCCAGACTGCTGAAAGAATACGACAAACAGGTAGGACACTTTGTCCACAGCCCTGTGCCGCCACCTGTCACGCCATTACACCTTACTTTAGCCTGAAAATAATGTTTACTTTTACAGCACTTTTCAAATAATAAAAACAGATATAAAATCAGTTCATATGGGATTAAAATACATGACAAGATGTCTCGTATACAATAAAAAAAATAGGAGAAAAAAAAATAGCTTTAACGAGTCATTGAAAAGTAGTACCGTGGTGAGCCCATAGACTGTATAAAAGATGGACGTAGCAACAGGCCCTGAAAAATGGAGCCAACCCGGAAGTGTCCAAAACCTACGTCCGCCAGCTGCTGGCTCCACAAAGCCCTGGCTCCCATAGACTTCAATTGGAAAAGAAGTGATCACAGATCACAAAATACCGCATTCCTACAGCTCATAAAGTTTTTCTTATTAGTTTTCATAGTCAAGTCCAGAGATCAGGTGACCAATCTGAAAATAAATCAATACTGAATTTTTAAAAAATCGTCAAAATTTTGCGGGGCAAGAGGCGTGGCTGGCTTGATTGACAGTCAGCAGCGACCATACAGATGAAGAGAGCAGAAGGCGGGCAGAGAGGGCCTGCCTCTCAATCCGTCTGACCAATCGCTGCTCCTATGGCTCCGCCCCCCTCTGATGATTTTTGCGTCACTGGCTCCAAAAATCCAAGATGTCAACCAGGAAGTAGCAAAACCCTGGCTTCATTTTCTCAGTGCAGAAACCAACGGGTGACGTCACGGTAGCTCCGTCCATCTTTTATACAGTCTATGGGTGAGCCTGGCTGTTTCAATGTTTCAAGGAAAGAGCAACTCTGAAATATGATCTGGAGCCTGGCCATGAAGAGCCTGAGAAGCTGTCAATAACAGTTTTAAACCAATGTCAAAGCAAAATGGCAGCACAGTGTAGTTGTGTTCTCTTTTTCGTGGTTTGCTGAAACAATCTTGACTGGAAAATAAAGCCACACAACTCACAAACCAGGGATCTTCTATCTGTGAGGTGACAGTGCTAACAACCGATCCACCCTACGGCCCAGCTTTTATTTAATACAGTAAAATAAAAGTATGCATCAGCACCATGACAGTCTAACGTAAATCCCCTGTTCCTGTATTTTCTCAGTACTCACACTGTCTCCTGTCAGATATTTTCACGCCTTCTGTCTTTTTGGAGCAGCAGTCTTTCTTGGCAGCTTGACAGATGATTCAGTCCACAGTCTGTTTTCTGCAGTGACAGCATCAGGAGACTCTTTGCACTCATTTTTACTCATCATAGATTTTTAGTTCCTCTGTGGCAGCAAAACATGTCACAAGAGCCCTCAGAAACAAGTTAAGCTGATTGAACTGAACTTTTAACACGCTCCCCAGCTGAGCGAAGGCTTCGAACAGCTCACGATAACTAGAGTATACTACATTCAAAAAGTAGAACTGATGTTACATTCAGGCTAATACTGGATATTTAACACTAGCCACCAACCCTAAAATAGTAGCCATTAGCCCTGTGACACTAGCTGTCACACTTAGAACTTCAACCATCAGTTGTATGATTCAAGTCATTAGCTCAAAAGCTTATGACATTAGCCACTGGTAGGATGACACTAGCTAACACTTGCCAGCAGACTAATCACAGAAGGGACAAGATTTATAGAACAATAAAAGCCATGATGTTCCAACACTAGCGACAGCCTCATAAATCTAGCACCTGGCTGTGTAATACTAGACCTACAGCATTAGCCATCAGTGTTGTAGCATTAATCTCCAGCCTTACAGCATTAGCTACAAGTGTTGCAACATTAGCTAGCAGACTGAGAGCATTAGCTACCAGCGTTATAGCATTAATGGTCAGTGATATAGCATTAGCTACAAGTGTTACAACATTAGCTAGCAGACTGAGAGCATTAGCTACCAGCACCATCAGTATTGTAGCATTAATCTCCAGCCTTACAGCATTAGCTACAAGTGTTGCAACATTAGCTAGCAGACTGAGAGCATTAGCCACCAGCGTTATAGCATTAATGGTCAGTGATATAGCATTAGCTACAAGTGTTACAACATTAGCTAGCAGACTGAGAGCATTAGCTACCAGCGTTATAGCATTAGCTACCAGCCTTAGCTTCAAGTGTGACCAGAAAACCTACCACAGAAGCAACAGGCTTTATGCAATAATAAAAGCCACAGTTTTCAAACACTAGCCACAGCCATATAAAGCAAACCACTGTCTGTGCAATACTTGTCACGAGCCTTCCAGCATTAGCTACCAGTGTTGTAACTACTGTTGGGTAAAAGGCTTATCACGGCAGCCACAGACCTTATAGTATAATAATACATTATAGTAGCCACAGCTTTCTGACACTTGAGCACCGGACAAAAGCCACCGGCCGTAAAACAAAAGCCACTAAAGCACCAGATATCATCCATCATTCTTATCACCCAACACCAGCCACTGGCCCCATCTGTTCCTTCAAACACCTCTGGTTATATGTTCCACTGTCGTCTGTCTGACACGTTGGTCCACAACAAGACATCCTTGTAGGTCAGTATTTAGCTGAATGTGTTGTATGCTGACGTACTCTGCACATTCTGATGCTGTGTGTTTCCTCTAACACGTCCATGCTGTTGCTGTTGTTGGCAGCGTTTTCCTCTGGGCGGCGATGACGAGGTGATGAGCTCGACCCTGCAACAGTTTGCAAAAGTCATTGATGAGGTGAGAGAGAATATGAATCACAATAAATAACAGTAAAAGCATCATGTCCACCGTGTTGTGTTCTCGCTGAGCTGGGTCATGGTTAACTTCTCTTCTCTTTCGCCTTCCAGCTGAGTTCCTGTCACGCTGTTCTGTCCACCCAGCTCGCCGACGCCATGATGTTTCCCATCACTCAGTTTAAAGAGAGAGACCTGAAAGGCAGGACGCACGTTGTTTGTTGTCACATTACAAACTGACTTTAATTTTGTGGCTTCAACGTGTTCCACACATAGACTGTATAAAAGATGGACGTAGC
>NW_007579501.1:23435-29653 GCF_000690725.1 Stegastes partitus | reverse complement strand
TGTAGACTACTGTGATTTTTGATGAAATACCCAACCAGAGGGAAGGAACACACAAACATTTGTTGTAGTAACAGCACAGAAAAAGCAAAACATCACGTGCATTGTAACATGCAGTTCTCTTTATGTGTCTCCAGAGATCCTCACGCTCAAAGAAGTCTTCCAGATAGCCAGTGATGGTGAGTTCATGAAGCTCAGAGTCTGTATTGATTTAGCTGTTTTCAAAAAAGTGCATTAAAGTTGAAAAATCAACTTTAAAAATCATCAGCTGCAAGTTAAATACGATGGAATTAGAAACCTGAATTGCCCAAAAGGTTAAGATTGTTTTGCAAGTTTGCTTGTTTTTTGTTATTTACATGGAGCCAGTGTAAATCTTCTGCTTATATTCAGTCAGTTAATGTCTCTGGACTACTTGTTAAAAGTTTAGAATAATGATAGAAAAATGTGTAAATCTTCACATCTGAAAAACTTGAAGATAAAAATATTTAGTATTTTTATATAGTTATTTATTTGTCGATTAACATTCTTCTTGCTAATATTTGTATTTACATTAATACGTATGTGAGGAGGGCAACCTGTCCGGATTCAAACCAAGATAAGCAGGATGTTTAAATGCATCAGTGTGACTTCCTCTGCCCTGGTTATTGAGGTTGAGCTGTGCTTGATTAGTTTTTTTATTTTTCCTCGATAAAAAGAAATATGTTTATCATTAAAAGAAGTCTGTTTGCGTGTCTCTGTCTGCAGATCACGACATAGCCATTAACAGATACAGCCGCCTGTCCAAGAAGAGAGACAACGACAAGGTAACCACCCGAGCAGCACAAACACTCCTCACATCAGGTAGATTCGTCGGTTCTTCAGTATCAGGATTTTACAGGAAACTTCCTGGTTAATCTATACTTCTAAGTCTAGAATCTGTCCATCTTTTCCCAGGAATTTCCCTCAAAACAGCTTTGAAACTTTGAGTTAGTTGTCAGTTCTGTGGAGATAATCTTTATATTTTGCATGTTCAGTTGACAAAAAGATGCTTCAGGTTTTATGGGTTTTTTTTAGGAATTTTGCAGAATTTTTAGCCTCAACATGAACTGAGAATATTTTTTTAACATGATTAGGTAATTAGGGTTTAATTTACTCAAGCATAATATAATTTTTCATTTATTAAATAACCAAAAAAACTGAAATAATTTGAGTCCTGTCAAATACGGTTACACAGATTTGTTGTCTTTACCTTGACTTCCTGTTGTGTGCAGCCAAACACCCATTCTGAACTGCAGTTCTTCCAAATTATAGTCATGCAGTTATGTTTAATGTAAAAAGTATTGCCAACCTTTAGATCATCTCATCTGTTTTAGGTGTTTTAATCAATTAACTTTCAATTTTTGGATTTATTCCACAGATTGTTTTTTTGAGCAGCCATTTCAGTTTATTTCTATGAAAACTAGACAACATCTTGCACAGTGAGCACGACACCAATACATTCTGGGACCACACTCATCTATGAATTTCATTTTGATCTTATCTGCCCCCCTGAGACACTTCATGTCTGCGTTTTGCACAGTTGTGTCGACAAATAAATGTAAAATTGTTCATGGTGATGTTAGAGGAGGACTCTGCTACTGGAGGAGGACATCAAGAGGGCAGAAAAAAATGGTGCTTGTTGTCTTCTTTGAGTTGAACCAATCAATGTTGAGCTCCACATCACAGAAGTACCTCATCTGGAATGAGTAAAGACGTTCTGCAGGGATGGTTCTTGTGGTTGGAGCATGCACAACTCGGGCTACAAGTTCCTGCAGGAGAAACAGCTGAAAGTATGAACAGCATCTTTGTGGTAGTGCTGTAGTCCAGTAGGTGTCTTCAGGACCACATTTAGCCACGATGGCACACAGACTGATGAGGTGAAAACAAGACACAGATGCTGCTGCTGTTCAGTCTGCTGAGACTCAAATAATGATCAACTGGCCTGCAGTGTTTTTAGAGAAGTTACAGGAAGTGATACATTTGTGGAGATGCATTTACGAGGGACGCTGGTTTAAAAACTGTCTTGTATCTGCATCAAGGTTCAGGTTTCCCAACCCAGCAGCTTCCTGAAAGGAGGACGGATAGCATGCCAGTGTGAAAGTTTTCCATTATCTGCCTCAAATTCTATTATCTCTGTGAGTAATATTATGTGGCGTCTTCCTGAAATAAGAGCAGAGTCTTGTGTGTTCCAGGTGAGGGCGGAGGTGGTGGAGGACGTCTACACCTCTCGCAAGAAGCAGCACCAGACCATGATGCACTACTTCTGCTCTCTGAACACACTGCAGTACAAGAAGAAGACGGCTCTGCTGGAGCCGCTGCTGGGCTACATGCAGGCACAGGTACGCTCACAGCACTGACACTTACTGCATGCAAAAGGTTTTTGGACCCAAAGACCTGATCTGCACCGGGCTCCAGATCTACACTCTCACAGTCTCAAAACTGTTATTGTTTGTCTCTGACGCTAATTTTTATTAGGTTTTTCTCTGGTAGCGTAACAGCTGTGAGCCTGAGAGACAGCTGTGAACAGAGGCGTTAAAACAAGCCGGCATTCATGACTATTGAGTTTGTCCCTGAGTTACTGCTACAGTCTCAGTGTTTCACTTTATATCTGTATGTGAATTCTTCATGTGCTTAAAATGAACGAGTGTCGCTGTGAATAAGGAGAAACATTAGACTGCAGTCGTGCTGCATGTTGGACTGCTTTACCCTCACAACCATAGTTCTTTTTTGCTCCTGTCACATTTTTACTCACTGTGGGCTCATTTTTAGCACAATCTGAAGTCCTGAACCTCTGTGGAAGCAGCACCACCATGGCTAGAAGTAGAGAGACAATAATCATAGCAGAACTACAACAAGGTTATGATGCCATAAATCATAAAAAAGAAAGAAAACTAAAGTTACATTTGTTTGATTGTTTAACATAAACTGAAAAAAATGAATTAATATGTGCAAAATTTGTTCCCATTGAAACAAATGGTAGCTTTACATACTACAAATATTTTACAACTTTTTACTACTATTTTGTAAAGAAAATTTCCATACTTGTCTCTTATCTGCTCTGTTTAAGCGCAGCCTGTATAAGCCGTATACATTTTCTAATCTGTTTTCTGTCAGCTGCAGTGTAAACGGACTGGACAGCAAATTGGGACCAAACATAAAAACACGTTTATGTTACATGTGGGTTCCCATGGCAACACAACACAGTTAATGATGCTGTTCATGCACACAACTTCATTCAGTGGTATTAGTAATGTACAGCTCAACAGGTTTGCAGATAAACAACATATTCCCTCAGCTGAGAATCTGTATCACTCATACAGAATAGTCAGGATACAAATTAGTGAAAAGGAGACACTTTTTACAGCTGATTTCAATACAAAACTCTGAACAGAACCTCCTCCGGACCAGGTTAGCTGTGCTGCATAGGTTTCCATGGTCGTCTGGCAGGTTTAAGGAGAGCCACCTTTGTCTGGCTTTAAGCTCAACATACCTCAGTAACCCACTGATGTTGCTTCATAGTAGAGCCCTTTGCTTTTTCCTATTTTTGTTCCGTGCAGATCAGTTTCTTTAAACTGGGCTCAGAGAATCTCACTCAGCAGTGGGAAGACTTCCTGGGAACTATAGGCACCAGCGTCCAGAAGTAAGAACCTCACAGCCACCACCCTACTCTCAGAAGTGTCCTCAGTTTAAATCAACATCCTAAATTCATGCACTAACACGTGTCTGTTTGCACAGTGTTCGTCGGGAGATGGAGGAGGAGGTGGGGCAGATGCAGCAGACCATCCAGCAGATGGAGAGGTCATGTGACCCACTGTATGTGCCATGTGACCCTGACCCCGCCCACTCACCTGTGTGTCGCAGCCTGACCAGGAAGCAGGGCTACCTGCACATCCGCAAGTAGGACACACAAACACGCTCACATTTCAGTGTATTCATTTATTGGTCACGTTAAAGCTTCCATTGTGTCATTCTATAATTTATTTAAAATTTCTGTTTCATGCAGGTGGGAAAGCTTTGAATTTTCCACATGAGGTTGTAATGTAACACATAAAAATCAGTTTATAAAAAACATTTTTAGCACGTCTTGTACATGTGAGTGCAATTAAAAGGCCTCAGCAGGTGGTTAAAAAGCTTGTAATAAAGCAGTTCAAACGCAGCAGCTTACACACTGAAAATGCCATGGTTTGAGCTTCTTTTAGTAAATTCTGCATTTTAATGTCTGTGCTCAAGTCACTGCATGCAAAAGTTCCACCAAAATCATTTCTTCTATTTCTACTTTACTGGGGCACCAGTGCTGCCTCCTGGGCTGAACACTGCTTAAGACAAATTTGTAACTGGTTTGAAGAAATAAAAATAATTTAAGACAAGGCAGAGAATTTTCTCAGTTATAGCAGAATGTTAATGAGGTGCAGTCAGATCATTCTCCATGTAACAGTGCTGTGGAGGTCTGGCTGTGCAGTCCCTGATTAAAGATGGTTTAAGATATTTTAATTGACGTAAATCATACAAAAGGTACGTCCACAGCTTGTCTTACTGGAGGATTTGAATGAGCTGTATAGAGAGCATCTACAGGCATCACAGGGAACTTCCTGCTGAGAGCAGCGAGTAGTTGATCAGTAGATTCAGCGTCTTAGCTTGGAGAGGCTGATACAAAGGCCCTCACTGTGCAGACACAATGAGTATTGTCAGTTCCGTGTTTTCATTACCCTCAGTGGGGGGGTGAATTAAATCATTTGTGTTTTGCAGTTCTGACTCACAGGCTGCACAGCTCAAAACAATCAGCAGACAGTAAAGTAACTTGTGATGACGAAACCTCCTCTGTGCTTCGCCGTGGCTCAGCGATGACTCCTGTCTGTGATGCCTCACCAGTTATTTAGACCATTTTTTCAGATCAGACATTCTGTGGTGTTTTATATCTTAAGTTATTTTTTGATCTGCAGCTGCTTTTGTCTCAGGAGACACAGCCTCTGTACTAGAACATTTACCAAATTATGTGTGTTAGTCAGGACCTCCACTTCCTGTCTTCTCCTCGTTCAGGCTTATTGCCAACAGCAGTGTCACCGAAGCATTTTAAAGGAAAGTGCTTGACCTGAGGTGTTTATGTAGATGAGACATGCGCAAGCACAGTTATCATTGCTGTTATTGTTGTTTTTTTACTTAACTTATGAACTTTATATTTAGATAGCACCTTTTTACAAACAGATTTTACAAATTGCTTTACAAAAAACAGAAGATACTCAAGAAAACCAGGAAAGAAAAAATGGAGAAATAGTTTAGCATGATTAAACATTAACAATATGAGTCAGTACAACAAACACCAAAGGATACTAATAAAAGCACCAAACGTATAATATCAAATTAAAGAAAAAGAACAAGTAGAAATAATAACAATAATAAGAATAATAGTAAAAGGTAAAAAAAAAAATGCCACATATATTTTAGCTGCTGGTTTTTGTGATTTGATAAATGAGACAAACAACAGACAACCACGACTGATTAAAAAGCAGAATTGTCCTTTAATGAATCCAAAGCTGTCATCGTACAATATTATGTCATCTTTGTGTTCCTCTTCTAGAGCCTTCTACAGACACTGTTCTGAAAACCATTGCATGCCACTGAGTGACGCTGTTATCTGTTGTTAAAGTCGACCATAAGTTCTTCAGTCACAAAAACCGCGACAGCCTACGTTGATTTGTTGTTTGTTAACGTAGCTCTCCCATGTGTCTCACAGTAAGACGGGCCTGGTGTCGTCGTCATGGGAGCGTCAGTACTTCTTCACTCAGGGAGGAAACCTGATGCACCAGGGCCGCGGCGAGGTGGCGGGCGGGCTGGTCACAGACCTCGACAACAGCTCCGTCATGGCCGTCGACTGTGACGACCGCAGGTTCTGTTTTCAGGTCACTTCCTTCGATGGGAAAAAGTGAGAGAGCTTCTCTTCCTAACAATCCTCTCACCGTCTTCAGGTGTTTCTGGTTTAAATTCAGCTTTTTTGTTTCTGTCAGAGTTGTGACGCTGCAGGCGGAGAGCAGGAGAGACTGTGAGGAGGTAAAGAAAGGTTTTCTGTCATTACTTCTGCGTTGTGTTAACTGCTGTGTCCTTGCGCTGAATCTGTGATGCTTCGTCCAACAGTGGATCGCCACCATCAACAACATCTCCAAGAGGATCTACCTGAGTGAAAACGCAGAGGTCTGTGTCTTTATTCC
>NW_007579501.1:0-23229 GCF_000690725.1 Stegastes partitus | reverse complement strand
TCATCGGCTAGATTTTTCTAAACATCTGAGCCAAGAGAAGGTGCAGAAAGTCTAGTTTCCTCTTAGACCACCTAAATTGTAATATGTTGGAACACAAAGTGTTCACCGCTGGGAAGCAACAAGGGTTTAGCAGCTGTTTGTAAAAGTATTTTAAAGCCATTTTTCAGACATTGGATATATAATATTGCTCACTTCATCAATCTGTTAAAATGACACCATGTTATCATTCAGACTCAGGTGAATTTTACATTCATGTTCCTCACAGCTTCATCCAGACACCACAGGCATTCACATGGGATTGAACAGTACATTAAGTGACTTATAACCCATAATAATGCAATAAGAATCATAAAACTAAATCTAACCTGACAGCAGGCTATCAAACTGTACAAAAAAGCAATAGCCAAGTTTATTTATGTTTTCGTACACAGTGAAACTTGGCCCATGTGTGATGATAATCTGCTACTTTACTGCAGGTGTGTAATAAGCTTTAATAAGACACCTAGAAACAGCGGGAAGCAACAAACTAAATTTCAGCTCCACTAAACGCTTTATCTAAAACTGGATTAGATTTATTATCGGTGATGCTCATTAATCTGACCTGATACAGACTGTGTCTAAAGTTTTACTTTTATGGACATTTCCAATTGTAGTCGATATAAAACTGTAGGACAAAGTGAACAAGAAAGGTGGTTTAGGATTTTGGCCTCAAGCTGTAACTTTTGTACTCTTTGATGTTTTTGAATCAGTGTTGGTGCTGAAATGTCGAAAAATATTCATCAAATCGCTTCACACAGCTTGTGCGACTGCTTGCTGTTCAGGCTTGTGTTGAAAATAATCAGAAATGTTACTAACGTCCCCTGGCTGGGTGCTAATCTGACGTCACGGTTGCCTTAACTTCAAAACCAAAAGCTTTGGAAAGACACGTTGGATGATGACTGAAATGTTTGTGTGTCCACATACTTTTGGACTGTATCTTAATTTATTACCACTATAATGTAGAGTACAAAGTGCCACCGTAGAGCACAAAATTAGGGCACGAAACAGCAAAAAAAAAAAACTTTAAAAAGCGATGTGGATGCATGCTGTTGAACTCTTCTCCTACTACGCTGACAGTACTGTCTTTCTATTGGCAGGAGCTGGCAGCCAGAGTGAACCAATCAGCTCTTGAAGCTGTGACGCCATCACCGTCCTTCCAGCAGAGACATGAGAGCATGAGACCAAGCAGGTAGGACTGGGATGGTGGGATGGGTGGGGATATGCTTTTTATCAGAAGATATTTTGAAACACAGTCGTTCATCATGCTCCAGCTGTGAGTCACTAATATTTCCTCCTGGAAAATAATCGGTACCTCCAGCACAAGTTTTTATTACGGGGGTACTTCAAAAAAGTTTTCTCCCTCACCCAGAAACAAAGGAGCATAACTCCTGTTTCGGGTTATAACTTTATACTATAAAGTCTTATATCACTGTGTACAAAAACTCAAACATTTAAGGCAATAAAGGAAAAAAGCAGGAAAACCTCTAAGCTGGCTGCTGCAGGACACAGAGCTCATCACATGGCACGGGTGGCACAAGCAGCCAAATGTGGCTTTAAACTGAACCGTTGCTTCGTGAACTTCACTCACCCGACCTGCACCGTCTCACTTTCCACTTGGCATGGTCGCCATTTTGAGAGTGATGATGAAGTCATCCACGCTGTTGAGGCGAATCTTGAGGCTCAAGATGTGACCTTCTTCTGGAAGGGAAAGAAGCTTGAACATAAGTGGACCGAATGCATTACAGCTAAATAAGGCTACGTTAAAAAATAATGCAAGAACAATCTTTCTCCTGTGATGTTTTCTGGTGAGACCGAAAACTTTTTAGAGTACCTTCGCATACATGAAAAGTCAATTAAAGTCAGTTTATTTAATAGCACATTTAAATACAACAAAAATTACCAAAGTGGTACACAACATCAGATAAATACAACCATTAACACAAATAAGTCAATAAAAAAAACAGAAAACAACAAACCCCTCACAACCAAAGAGATCCTAATCATAATAAATAATAATAATAATAATAATAATAATACAGAAGGTGTGCACACAGAAAAATTACAATTGGATCTAAACCAGAAAAAGTCAGAAAATAAAAATAAGTTTCTAATTGGGATTATAGCCTTAAGCACCAATCTGCATGTTATAAACAAGCAATAAACTTTTTATAGGCAACTCTCTGAACCCCCAAATTTGCTGGTAGATTTGAAAGACATGTTGTGTTTAAGAAACCCACCAAAATTCAAGCATTTGTCAGAGTTGGAAACTGTAAAATCAGGGAATACCCTTGGATTTGGGACTTTTTGACAGGCTTTGAGCTACTCATCTGTAGTATAGTTTAGTGATAAGCCATTAAAAATCGCTTTATTTTGCATTCAAAAATGAGCCAGATTCTGTCAGAATTCAGTGCAGCTGAGAAGCCATTAGTTACTCAATAGCGATCAACAGTCACGTGACAAAAACTCAGGGGCTTGTTGGCTGAACTGCAGCACTGAGAACAAATTAAAAATGTAAACAATAACAGCTGTGAGCACACATGTTGTACATTTTTATTTTCAGGCTTTTAAAATGTTTGTTAAGTAAATAATCTTAGAAATTAAACATTTCATTTCACTCTTACACCCAGAACCTGCTTGAGGTTTAAAGGGTTAATCCTGTCCTGAATAGCTAGTCGCTGTAAGGATGCCTGGTGAAATGAAATCTACTCCTGCTTATGTGAATCAGTCATGAGCCGAACTGCTGCATTGTGATACCAACTGCAACCTCGCCAAGAAAATACTTCATACATAAAAACTGTCATTGGCCAGTCAGATTTCAGTGCAGATGTCCATCACCACCTCTCTCCACCTTGGTTCCAGTAAAGGGCGTGCGGGCCGAGCGAGCAGTATCAGCTCTGTGGGGTCCGAGCCGTCACCCGCTCTCTCTGTGCTTTCACTGGACGCGCTGGTCGCCCCGGAAACACCCATCCAGTTTGACATCATTTCCCCCGTCAGCGAGGAGAACTCTGGGCAGAGCAAGACAGCTGCACAGTCCGGCAGGTAGGCCTGTGTTTGTGCATAAGGGACGTTTGAGTCAGGTTTCCAAGAGTTGATTTAAAGGGCTTATTTTGAATAGAATCAATATTGTGGTATTTACCTTTGGTGTGAAGCCCGAGTATAACACACAGAGCGACACAGCTGCTTGTAACCAGCGGGGAGAAGTACAAGATGAATTATGAGCCGTTTGTTTTGTTCCTGTAAAATGTCTTCAGTCATTTTAAAGGCTTTTTATTTTCAAGGCCTTATTTCAAGTTCAACTTGATCACAGATGAGTAAGCAAGTCAAACAAAACACATTGAACACATTGAACACATTTATACCATCGTTACATGTGGAACTTGCCACTGCTTGGCTGGTTCACCCAAATCATGGGAAAAAACCCACTACAGGTAAGTTTTTACAGTGAACATTTTTTCACTGTAAGATCAGAAACTGTTGTGGGAACAAGAAGTTACTGATGATAATCCTGATGGATCAGTAAATGTATCAGTTCATAAAGTATTTGGAAAAAGTGAAATTATAGCCAGTATGTAAGTAAGTTTGTATCCTGTCTGGTGATGTTGAAGCTGCTGGTGGACGTACTTTAGATCTGCGCTGTGGAGCCTTGAGTCCCTGTAAAGCAGAGTTTGACATTAGGGTGATGTCTCTGATAAAGACCTCTAAAGTGACTGAAACTGGACTCCATATGTGTCCACAGAAGGAGTAATCCATTTGGAGAGTCGGGAGACAGCACGTCAGAGGACAGTGAAGGTACTGTTTGTTTGTTTGTTTATCTGAATTATCTATTTATAAAATTAAAAACAATTGTTCATGTTTTCTGTTGCATCCAGTTAGAACTTTTCTTGGAGTTTTAAATGACCAAATAAAAGTCTTTTGTGCCAGACTATCGTTGGCTCTCTGCCGCCCTCGTGTGGCTGAAGGGCAGAAAGCACCTGCTGCAAGCCGTGTAGTTCACTGTAGTTTGTAAGAATACATACTAACAATAAAAACTGTAATAATAATTAATATATTTGCCTATTTCAGCCAAATGACAATCACACAGGAGTACTGTAATTGAAATCGTGTTTTTAATTCTCCCTGGTTACCTGTGGTCCAGACTCCATCCTCCACCAGCTCTTCATCGTTCGCTTCCTGGGCTCCATGGAGGTGAGGACCGCCGAGTCAGTGGACGTCATCTCTGAGACCATGAGGCAGATCTTGGCCGCCAGAGCCATCCACAACATCTTCAGGATGACCGAGTCGCACCTGCTCGTCACCTGCGACTGCCTCAAGTATGAGCTTTGTTGTATTTTGATAAAATAGTCAGTGTGACCCTCAGCCTGTCAGCGGTTTAGATGTTGTGGCCGATGGGTGTTTGCAGTGTTGAAAGTTACAGAACATGTTTTGCTTTTTAGGCTCATTGATCCTCAGACACAAGTCACGCGGCTCAGGGTAAGGAGGTTTCTCTCATCACATCTGTTTCTAAGGGTTTCCGTTTCAGTCTGTTCTCACTGGCTTCCTCCTCCGTCCCGCTGCAGTTTCCTCTCTCCAGTGTGGTTCAGTGCTCGTCCCATCAGGACAACAAGAGGCTGTTTGGGTTCGTCCTGCATTCGGCGGGTGGGCGGGGCGACAGCCGAGCCGTCTGCTACATCTTCGAGTCCAACAACGATGGAGAGAAGGTTGTGTGTCTATTCGTGTGTTTCTGTAACTGTCTGACACTCTGTTGTGTCTGTCTGACCTGTCTGTCTGCTTCACCTGTTTCAGATCTGCGACAGCATCGGTCTGGCCAAGCAGATAGCCTTCCACTCAGAGCTGGTGAGGCCGAGTCGCTGCTTTTTACTGTGACACTGCGGTCAATGTTAAGTCACTCACACTTCAGCAGTGATTGTGGCTCATTCAGGTGATGCTGTGGATGTTTGTTTTTGTTGTGCAGGACCGTCAAGCGGTGGAGAAGAAGAAGGAGCAGGACAAGGCCAAAGAGAAGCAGCAGGAGGAGCTCAGCAAGCAAAGACAGATAGAGAAGGTGACACTAAACCTTTAAAGCAAACCTCACCCCTGCTGTAATCTGTTGATTAATTTATTAATTATTCAGTCAAAAAAATGCACATGAAAAATCACAGTTTCCTAAAACCCCATATGGCGTCCTGAGATGACTTGTTTTGTTTTATTACATTGGACAAAAAAATAAAAATGTAGAGCTTTATGTAATGTTTCTGTTAAATATTATTTTGCACAATTTGTTTAACCAGTTGAACCTCAAAACCTACTGTTTTGAAAGTCACGTTATCAATTTTTTTTAAAATGCGGAAATTCTACCTTTATCAGAGACAGAAACTGTAAAAACTGAAAAAATAGTTTTTCAATTTTCAACTTTCTAAGGATTTGTGATTTTTTTTTTTGGTATCGTCAGGAAAATGAACCAAATCTAAGCCTATGATTGTGATATTTCATCAGAGTCACTTTATTCTGCAATTTATTAAAAAGAAATTGCCAAAATAAATAAACATTTCTACAAACCAATTTGTGTAAAAAGCAAAGTAGTACAAACTTTGTATAAAGTAGTATATGAGTGACTCAGCTGCAAGCAGGACAAGATTGTGGGACTTTCTGGTTGAGCTGCAGGCAGCGTTCACACAGAGCAGAGAAGAGACCGGTCTGAAAGCAAAACTATAAGTACTAAAAAAATATCTATAGCAAGGGTCTCCAATCCTGGTCCTCGAGGGCCACAGTCCTGCATGTTCTAGATGTTGCCCTCTTCTAACACACCTGATTCAAATGATCAGGATCATTATCAGGCTTCTGCCGAGCTTGATGATGAGATGATCGTTTGAATCAGGTGTGTTGGAAGAGGAACACATCTAAAACATGCAGGACTGTGGCCCTTGAGGACCAGGATTGGACACCCCTGCTCTATAGTGGGCTGAGCCACTCTTCTTTTTTTTCCATTATTGGTAACATCTGTGGAAAAATGTTGTAGGTATTGTTGTCAGTTTATTTCAACTTCTGTTTTTTTCTTTGTTATGACTTATAGCATTACATCTTTGTCAAACTGCACAAAAGACCTTTTTGGGTTTTCTCTCCTTCTAGTCCTGGTTGTTCTGTTTCATAGAGGTGCAGGACTTTATATGAAAAAGTAAAAAATGAGCCCACAGTGAGGAATAATGTGACAGGAGAACAACCTGCTTGGGGTTCAGAGGGTTACATTTACAGGTTAAATTGTGCAGTTAACTTTTTCAGGTGAGCAAATGGTCATTAAATCAAATTTAGTGACAACAAGGCAGATTCACATTGTTTTTGAGAGGCAGGTTAATGTGGAGCTAAAGTCGATCTGCACAAAAAAGTTTAATCAGAACTAAAGCTCTACTAAAGTCCACTCACCGGTCATCAGGTCTTGTTGGTCAAAACGCAGCATCCTTCATCGGAGCTGTTTTTCCATTCTAGAGCAGGACTCTTGACATGGAACCTGAGTGTTTTCTTGTTCCTCTGCCAGGACCTGGAGGAGCAGAGTCGCCTGATCGCTGCCTCAAGTCGCCCTGCCAACCCGCCCGCCGCTGACGGACAGTTCCTAGTCCTTAGCAACAGCCAATCAGAGGACAGCGACGCTGGGGAGGAGGGGAAGAAGCGGGGTGAGTCTGAAGCCTAACGACACTCAGAGGATGCATGTTTTGCCTCCCAGGCGAGTCCCTGCTGGAAGCGTTGAGACGACAGCTCAGGGATCAGAGGAGGGGGAACACCACCCACCCGCCCGGGCTGCCTGGGGCCGATAAACATGTGCTTCCTCTCTGCTGGACTCTGTTTGAAGCTCACGGTGGAGGCTCTGAGAACGGAGAATAAACCTAACGCACCCTCACTACAAGAGGAGGAGGCGAGGAAACGTCTCATCACGGACTTTTATTCTGTGTGTAAAAACGCTGCTTTTATACCGACCGCCTCCACTATCAAGAAAAGACAAAAAAAACATATAGATTAACCTGTAAGTCTCCTTTTTTATGTTTATTTTATAAAAAGAGCTAACAATGACAGTGGAGGACGTAAAGCAGAGAAGTATGTGAGGAATAATGAACCAGCACCTGAAGAGGACACGGGAGACAACACACCGATTTGGACGGTTGGAGCGTCGGTTCTCAGCTGATTCCTCTGTCAGTGTTGTTGGTAAAAAAAAATGTGTCAAATGATAAAAAAGGCGTGTGAGTAGCAAGGAGACTTACTTTGAAGAGGCCGTATTCTAACTAACATTACGTGGCTGATTTGTACCTGCACCTGAAAGGCACATTGGGAATTTTTTTTCCGAATTACTTCTGCGTTCCCTAAAAACACTTCTGCATTTCCTCTGACCTTTGTCTGCATATAAAGATAATATATGGAGTAACTCCCTCCTCTCATATGTTTCCTGATGTGATATTTTGAGGCTCCGGCCATCACCATCTTTGCAACTTCTCCTAACTCCAACAAGGAGCACAGAGGCGGCATCCACCTGTTGCTCAAAGCTGCCACGTTCATAATTATGCATAACTTCAAGCCTTAATATAATTTAAACTGGTGACATATATAAAAAGAATCACCTCCTGTACAGTTGTCATCAACAGGGAAATTAACTACAGAGACCAAAACATTTCAGGTTTTTGTACCAGGCTGTAAACATGTTGATTTCTGCTGTAAAGTTTTCCACGGGGGTCTATGAGGACTGACTCACTTTTGGAGGCAGCCTCAAGTAGTCATTTGAGGAGCTGCAGTTTATTGCACTTTCAAGTTGACGTTGTATTTTTTAGCCCTGGAGGTTGCTGCTTGACTCTGTCATAAAAACACACAGACGGATCCACAGCACGAAAGGAAAAAACAGCCACAGCTCTAACATCAAAGCCAGCAGCTGGATACAGTCAGAGATCAGCCTTTTAAAATGAATAATGAGCAATAAATGCATCAAGTGTCTCATCATCTCGTTTTTCTGTAGCATCTGCAGGGTGTTTCTCTAAACCGGCAGGTTTTTAAAACTGGACCATCACATCAGCTGTCCGTGTGGGTCAGAGGGGATGCAAAGCAGATCACAAGGGAACGCAGAAATGATCCAGAAATGGATGGTGAGGGTTCGTACCACATGGGCACATTATGAACTTAGCAGTAGCTCATTGGCTCAGATCCCAGCTCGGGAAGATTTGTGCTTCATAAACAATTTGCACAAAAATTTCACAAAATTGAACCTTTATCCAGAAAAAAAATTCCCACAACAACCTTTCAGAGGCTTTGAATTCTTCAAATCAACAGAAGCCAATTTTAAAATCTAGTAAATGTCCCAAAACCTTCGAAAACGCCAATCAAACAATTTTACACTGCAGGAACTTAAACCTTTGTGTGTGTTCTGACTACGAGAACCAACCTGGGGGTTGCAGGGCTGTTTTTGGGGGAGAAGATCGTGCCTACTCCAGGGTGGGTGTTTCTGAGCGGCCTTGAAACGCTGCTGTGTGAATCTCGGTCAGAGTTGGTGAAGACGAGCGGTTTCTCTTCTCCAGCATCACCATCAACAGCATAAAGTTCACCGTAAAGGCTAACACAACGGACCTCTGTTGTTCTGTTGCCCATGCAGCTGTCCAGTCACTTCAATTAGTCACTGTCGTGGCGCACTCAGAGTTGAAGCTGTTGGATCAGAAAGGTGGAGCTCCTGCAGTGGAAAGCCATTTAAAATGTCACATAGATGCTAAAAGGAAAATACGCACAAAGTGAATATGATAGTTTCAGATGAGGGAGGAGCTCAACATTAAAGCCACTGAAGGTGAAATGTTAAAGAAAAGCTGCATGTAAAGTGGTTAAAACACTGTTGAGAAAATGTTTTTGCCTATTTTTTACCCCACTGACTTATTGGCCCCGAGATCATCACGCTGTGTCCAACGGTAGCGGCTGCAGAAACTCTAAAGGCAGGACGACGAAACGACTGAGGAAAGAATCCAAGGAACTGCTCGCTGTCGACCACCTGAACTCACAGCTCGCTCGTCGGTGGAGGATTTTAGCGATAAAGTAAAGCGGGTTGACAGTTTAAAGGATGTTTTTCTCAGTTTGTGATCTGATGCCCCTCTGTGGTGGTTGTTGCCGCTGAGAGCTGCTGACCACTGAACCAATAACTGTTGTCATGAATGAAAACCGTTGAGGTCAAATCCTGCTCCTCGTGGTTCAAAGTTGAGCTCTGCGGTGAATATGTAACGCCTCCATCAGCTTCCAGGTGCCAATATTAAAGGAAAGGGGTTTTTTTTATGTCCGTCACACAACCAGATGTAGCCAGCTGTGATCAGTCAAATCAAGTGAGTTTATTCATCGTTGGAGTTTTTCTCCTGCAGAATCCCTCTTATACATTCACTTAACAACAATATAAATGCACCAAGTAATGTTTTATGAAATTCTATCAATTCTTTTTAACACAGGAGAATCAGTATTTGTTGTTTTTACGCTTGGCGTCTGTGCAGCAGAACAGATGCAGTCGTAGACCAGAAATCCCAAGTCGGCAACGAGTCACGCAGACGTTGGTGCTGCCTGTGGAAAGTCGTCTCACTCTTCCTCAGTGAAGTTGGGGGACATTTTCTGAGACAGAATCACGTTGTCAGACATCCAGAGCATCATGTGGCAGATGATCTGTCTTTACCAGGATGTCTAGAATGAGTTGTGGACGCTCACGTGCATGACGGCGACGCTGAGTGACCTCCAGCATCCAGCAGCCTGTTCTGTCTATTGTCACCTGTGGCATCACGTCATTTGAATTAAGCTGCATTTTATAGAACTAAAGCTGGAGACCTGATCGTTGTCCTTTAAATCAACACCCGATCAGGCTGTGAATTAATTCGATGATGGAGAATTTGTCACCAGATGAACAGCTCAAAAACTTTTTGTGCACAATTGGCTGCTTTTATCGAAGTCAGAAAAGACCATGTTGCATTTATATTTTTCTGCTGCTGAAGAAGGCTGTGTACGCGGACCAGGCCCCCCTCGACTGCCACCCTGTCCTCTCAGCACCTGACCCCATGACTCCCTCTGCGGGTGGTGAGTCCACAGGAGGGCGGGCCCATGCCATCCTTTCGGGCTGAGCCTGGCCGGGCCCTGTGGGCAAAGGCCTGACCACCAGGCGCTCGCATATGAGCCCCAACCCCAGGCCTGGCTCCAGGGTGGGGCCCCTGGGACCTGATTTACCGGTCAATCTACGTTCCTTCTCTCACCTATGGTCATGAGATCTGGGTAATGACCGAAAGAACAAGATCGCAGATACAAGCAGCCGAAATGAGTTTCCTCCGCAGGGTGGCTGGGTGCTCCCTTAGAGATAGGGTGAGGAGCTCGGTCACGTGGGGGGAGCTCGGAGTAGAGCTGCTGCTCCTCCACGTCGAGAGGAGTCAGCTGAGGTGGCTCGGGCATCTTTTTCGGATGCCTCCTGGACGCCTCCCTGGGGAGGGGTTCCGGGCGCGTCCCACCGGGAGGAGGCCTCGGGGAAGACCCAGGACATGATTATGTCTCTCGACTGGCCTGGGAACGCCTAGGGGTCCCCCCGGAAGAGCTGGAGGAGGTGTGTGCAGATCGGGAAGTCTGGGCAGCTTTGCTAAGGCTGCTGCCTCCGCGACCCGACTCTGGATAAAGCGGAACAAAATGGATGGATGGGTGGATGGATTCTGCTGAAGAATAAACCATAAAATGAGAGAGAAAAATTCCTCTTGGATGGAAAGTTTCCACCATATTGTTGCGTCATCCTCTAAACTAATCAGCTGTTAGATCAGGTGAGGGCCACGTGTTACCCATCATGCCCTGACAGCAACCGCAGTTAACTGTGATGTCTGCGATCGATTCTCATCTTGAACAAGCTTTTAATCTGTATTTACTTTTCAAAGTGCTTCACAAGGCAACAAACTAAAAGGACTAAAATATACTTTAATTTTGAAAATGTCCACCTGAGTCTCAAACTGCAGAAGCCTCAGATTTGCTTCAGATACACTTTGGAGTCCAACACTAGAAGCACACCACTATGGACAGAAGAAATGGTGGCAGCCACAGAAACAGTTTCAGTGTACAGTTGAAGACGGACTTGAAAACCCCCGAAATCGCCCGTTTCACGCCTTTGTAACACCTACTATTATTATTTAATAAGGAAAACATATCACGCCATCCTGACTCCAGCAGCCCAGCTGGATTAGAGGCCGGAGCCAGAGGGCTCCAGAAAAAGTAAATCAGACTTTAAACTTTATATTATAGAATAAATACCTGCATGAAGTGAGGATCTTGCACCGTTTTAGATCTCCTCTCTGGTCTGTGAACAAAAGCACAACATTTTTCGACAGTCTCCTCACGTTTGCTGATTTTGCTTTTCTGATAACCCTGAAAACTGAGGAAAAATCTTTTTTTAAACCAATAAAACAAACTCCATCCTCTTCCGAGATGCTGCGTTTCTCCTGATGTCCCAGTATTTATCAGGCATGTGTGTATTGGTCACTTTTTTTGGAGGCCTTCTATGTTTTTTGTTGATTAGCCTTTTTCCAGAGTGATTCATGGTGATAATCTGTAGAAGAACAACTGAATAAGCTTCATTTTCTAGATCAGCGACATGTGGGGACGTAAGAGGTCATGGCCTCCGGGGGCCAAAGTCAACGGTTACTGATGATGGTTTTATTTTTTCGTCTTTTCTGGGAGGATGTTTTCTTGCTGCAACCGGGTGAAGAACTCACGCTGACGGAGCTGCACTTTACTGAGGCAGGAAATTATGATGTTGCGCTGTAAATATGTTTAGGTGATTGATGTTCCAGTGTCATGATTAATAAAAGGCTTTTCAGTGATAAATAAAAGCACTAACTCCACCCGCCCGAGTCAGCCTGCTGATGTTGTTAGATAAAACAAACGTCCACCAGCTGCATGCGATTGAGGGGTAAAAAATGATTTAAAGAAAAAAAAAAAATCTTTCAATAATTTTTTTAATTAAAAAAAAAAAACATAGTATGATAAATATTTTTGGTACAAAAAAATAAATATACAAAATATATAAAGTTAAATAAAAAATGTTTACATTATATAAAATACAGTTTTTTTAAATGTATAACTTTGTCAACTGTAAACTTTTCATACTTCATCTGTTTGTTTTTTTTCTTTTTGCCATATTACATCTTTTTCAAACTCTCTTTCCATCTTCTTTGTTATGTTTGTTTGTTTGTTTTTTTATTTAAATTGTATTTTATTTTATATCTTCTAAAATTATTTTAGCTGTAGAGAAAACCTCTTTGCGGTTTGAAGCTGCCGTGAATATAATGAAATAAAAAGTCAATCAGTCTGAAAATAAAATAAAACAAACACAAGAACTGGCCATCACAACTTTATTGTTTAATAAATATAATCAAGGAGTTACAGAAATACCAAAAGTTATTGGCGTAGATTTCAGGGGGGCAACGCAGGAGACACCTCTCCCTTCATATTTACATGTGCACAAAGCAGAGGACTTGATTAAAAAATGTGCAGAGAAGGCATAAACTGGTGCATAAAGATTCACAAACATGGAAGAAATGTGGTGTTTGATGCTCAAAATGTCCTGGAGAAGAATATCCAGACTCCCCATCAAACAAAACCTCCACCAGGCCGCAACATTTTCAGTATAAAAGTTTGCTTTATACAATAAACACCTGCTAAATAGTGTGTTTCTCTTGGTTACAGAGAAATATGAGTGTTAAAACATTTTCTAAAGGACATGTAACATCTGCAGTGCAAATTCCCAAACAGAAGAAAAGACGAACAGAATCAGTGCAGTTTTTCAAGTGTTTCCCCACTTCCTCGTCTAAAACAAATCCTTCAAACCTCCTTTGGCCACCAAATCAAAAATTATTGTTGGCACCAAAAATATTAATGCTGTTTGGAACATCTCCAAAAGCCACAACACGCCAAAAAAAAAGAAAAAGTACAAACACAGTCCCGCTGCCTGTGAAAACTGTTCACTCATCTTGTTCCAACTGGTTTATGTTCTGGAGGAAATTAGTGTTGTCCATCTTAGTTTGACTTATCGTGCTTATTTATGTCAGGAGTCATACAAGAACACTTTTCTCAAAGGAGGAGATGCTGGTATCCGACCTTCTCTAACCACTAAACAACCGACGGCTACTGTTAGAACCAAGCCAGTGTAGAACAGCAGGTTCAGACACCAGGAACATCTTTAAGTCAAAACAAAGTGCAGGGATTTTCTTCTTTTCAGCTTCCTGTTTTTTTTATTTTTCTTGTGAACTTCTGGATACTTTCACTTCCTCAGGCCTCTAAAATAATTCACAGAAATGACTCAGATGGAAAAAAATCACTCTTTGGTTCAACTTGTGTCCACATTAAAGCCGAGACTTGCGAGACATAGTGACAGCTCCCTCCTACAACCTCAAATCTCTGACGACTGGTGTCTTTGATTGTTGTAATTATTGGAGGTATAAATGAGTCCATCTTTGTTCAAACATCTGCAGAGATATTAGCTCCAAAGTCCAAAGCTCTGGTTTCATCACACACGCTCTACCACATATGTGAGGAAAACCAAAAAAACCTCAACTTTACACCTTTTCTTTTGGCACGTGGCACAAACTGAGCAAAACGATGGACAAGAATAAATGTGAAGCGTCTTTGTGATGAGGCGGATTTAACGGCTCAAGTCTACAAGTGATCCTTTGTCCTGAATTTTGCGGCTCGGGTCAGATCACAGACGATCCAGCAGGAAACCAAGTAAGAAGAACAGCGCAGCATCACGTCACTTTTTACTGTTTGAGGATCTGGTTGGAGAGCCAGTCCAGACCTTCGACCAGACCGGAACCGCTGACAGCACAGGACGACTGAACAAACCACTGCAAAGATACAGAGGACAAAGTCATGAGCAAACAAGAAATGAAATGAAATCACCACAACAGCAATATTTGACAGACTATTAAAAAAAAAAAAAAAAAAAAAAAAACTGGATGTAGGCATTGTGACATCACCCCCTGGTTTGCTGGCAACTGTTTTATAGTCTCAAGTTTGTCATTTGGCCGCAACCGTCTTGGTCTTTTGAAAGCAGACATGATGAATGACGCGTGGCTCTGACTAAACTCAAGGACACTTAACACCCTGTTTTATTACACTGGGTTACAACAAAATGTTTTTTTGAAGTTGTCTAGGATTTTTTAACTGATTTAGGACATTTTTGCAACGCTGAATCCAAAAATGACATCTGCTTTTCTGTATCAGGCCACCTCGATTTAAAAAAAAGTCGATTTTACCACTAAATCAATCACATTTTTTGATATTAGCGATTGATTTATTTTAGTATTTCTCAAATGAAATGAAAAAATCTGATTTTAGTGGAAAAATGTCATTTTCTAATCCTTTTCATTAGCTAAATGATCCAAAAGTTGAGGAGCGTAAACATTTGTAAAGGTAAATATAAGTAAATTGCATGTGGCCACAAATCAAAATTTTGACCTCATTGAGCAAAACCAATGTAATATTTGCATTCAGCACATTGCAACTGTCCAAAATCAGCTCAAAAACCTTTGACACCAAAATGGGTGTAGCCCAGTGTAATCTATCTTTTACTCTAAATCAAACCATAATTCACAAAATGAACATAATGCTACAGCACGATTAAAGGAGGCTTGAAACCACCGAGTAAAACTATAAATGTATTAAAAAATGTTCACTGAGGCACCAGATCAAGGCAGAAATAGGGTTGTTTTCTCAGATTTCAGAGGAGCTGACCCCTGCTGGCTGTTAGAAACAATGCAGGTTTAAGGCGTTACACTTTTCAGACCCAGACGCTACGTCCATCTTTGATATAAAAAGTCTGTAATCTTCACTATAAAATGGGACGTTTTGCATTGTGTGGTGGTGGCGTAAACTGGAAACACCTACCGGCTGCGAGACTCTTGATAGGCCCATGGCCTCGGTGATGTCACTGGCTGACATGGCTCTGGGCAAATCCTGTTTGTTGGCAAAAACCAATACAGCCACACCCCTCAGCTCATCCTCCTCCAGCTGTAAGAGAAAAGGCAAAGTGGCATTATTACAAGTTTGATGATGGTGTATTTTAAGCTCAGATATTAACCAATCAGTGGCGTCTTCCTCTGATGTAAATCTATAACTATATGGCTCATTTAATCTCAAATCACCAAACCTTTAGAACAATTCCTGCACTGCCATCTCTGATTTGACCGAGATATTAATAGAATAAAATATAGATGTGTATAAAGAAGTTTGGAAAGTTTTAGAGTGATATATCAAATACTTTATGAGATAAACGTTTTTATTTAAACTGCCCGTCGACCCACTTTCAGTACGTTTGATTGAAATTTGAAGCTGTTCAGATCTCAATATCTCAGGAACTATTAAAGATGAAAGTCTGAAATTTTTGTTCTTATTTGTCAGCTTGCCATCGACAGGGTCTGAAAATGGAAAATGTGCCCGTATTGAAAAATAGATTTCTGAGTCATATTTTGAGAACCATTTTGAAACTTCAGAACTCACCCATAATCAGACACTAATGGATCGATTTGATGCTTGTCCAGTACAACATTTCAGGCGTTTATCGTTAATAGTTCCTGAGTGATTGTTGTTCAAACAGCCTCAAATTTACATTTGCAATAAAAACATGCTGAAATGGGGTCAGCAGGCTTTTTTTTTTTTTTTTAAACCTATCTCAAAAAGTATTTCATATATCAGACTATAATTTCACAGATGTCTTTATAAATATCCATGTTTCTTAGGGTTAGGGTCAGAGATGGTCGAGCAGAAGGACTCTGGTGATTTGAGATCAAATCATCCAAACGACAGCACCAGTCAAAGGCTTTGACACACCTGCTCATTCAGGGGTTTTTATTTATTTTTACTGTTTTCTGCAGTGTTCAACTAAAGTGGAGATATTAGAACTATTAATCAACAAATGGACTGGTCTTTGTGACACACTGAGAAAGCAACATGTTGATTCCATTTTTTTTTTCAATGTTTGATTTGGCTTGCCGGTTCAAGTCCCGGTGGGGGCACCGGAATCTTTCTGCGTGGAGTTTGCATGTTCTCCCCGTGCAGCGTGGGTTCTCTCCGGGTTCTCCGGCTTCCTCCCACAAGTCCAAAAACATGTTGAGGTTAATTGGTGATTCTAAATTGTCTGTAGGTGTGAATGTGAGTGTGCTTGGTTGTCTGTCTCTAAGTGTGGCCCTGCGATGGACTGGCGACCTGTCCAGGGTGTCCCCTGCCTTCGCCCTAAGTCGGCTGGGATAGGCTCCAGCCCCCCCCGCGACCCTAATGAGGATTAAGCGTTGTATAGAAAATGGATAGAAATGGATGTTTGATTTGGCCTCCAAAAAAAGTGACCAACAGACAAAAGACATTTTTAAATTCTCTCTACTTCTAGCCGTGGTTGTGCTGTTTCCATAGAAGCAGCTTTTATACTGCAGTGAAAAGTGAGCCCACAGTGAGTAAAAAAAAACTAAACTAAAACTACTAGAACTTCAGAGGACAAACAGTTTTGATGTCCTGGCTGGAGAAAGCAGTAAAATTAAAGAAAACGTGTGCTGACAGGTGCTGTGTACATGAACTGGTTAATGAAGGAGTCAAGCGTCCTCACCATCATGTGCAGCTCGTCCGCAGCCTCTTTGATCCTCTCAGGGTCGTTGCTGTCGACCACGAATATCAAACCCTAAAGACGAACACAGACAGACAGCATTACAAACATCCTCAAGTCAGCTGCTTACGCACTCCACAGCTGTAGGAGGAGCAGTGGTTTCTACCTGCGTGTTCACGTAGTAATGTCTCCACAGCGGCCTGATGATGGTCTGACCACCAACATCCCAAACTGTGAAGCTGATGTTCTTGTAGTCCACAGTCTCCACGTTGAAGCCTGCACACACACACACACATACACGCATATTTAATTTAGGTTTTTACATAATTTATGTTTGATTTGGGACAAACAGATGAAAGTTAAAAACACAGACCGATTGTGGGGATGGTGGTGACGACCTCGGCCAGCTTCAGTCTGTACAGCAGCGTGGTTTTACCGGCTGCATCCAGACCCACTGCAGCAACACACACACCAAGTTTCAGCATCAGTTCATCGTATAAGCATTAAAGCTACTGAACGGGCAATTTACTTCAGTAAAAGTAGAAAAACTGCAGTAAAAAAATAAAGTAAAATTCACACATTGCAAATGGAAACACTCCTTAGTGTCTAGGATGGTCGTTCATTCTTCCACTGGCCTACATTTCAGAGAGAAATGTTGTATTTTCTATCCCACTACAGCTATCTGGCAGCTTTTAGAGCATTTTACACAATAAACAGTACAACAAATATGTAAAACACAACACCGATTGAAACTTTTTGGCTTCTTACAGACAGCAGCATGTAGTCGGCTCACATTGTTAACAGCTCCGACAAACTGTGATTTTTCTTTCTGAATCTCTCACAGGATTTAATTTGAAATAAATGTGTGAATGATCCAATACGTCAGCAAACAAATAAAGGATGAGAGTGACTGAAAACAGATATGTGTCAGAACTTAAACTGGGAATAAAGTAGTTCAGATCAGCAGCAGCTACAACAGTAACCTGCTGCTGATTCACTGATGCTAATGATATAATGGTGTCACATATAACATTACAGCAGTCACGCGGACTCTTACTTGATTCATTTAACTACATTTTTGCTGCGATGTACTTTTACTTTAGTGGGATTTTTCATATAGACTTTAACTTGGAGTATTTTTACTTTGCCGTATTGGCATTTTTACATCAGTGAAGGAACTTCTTTGACCACTGGAAGAAGATGAAGGACCACTGATTTTTAGAAAAATAATGTGATAGTTCATATTGCACCAGCTGTAATTTTCTTTTCAGTTCCAACCGATATGCAGAATAACTGGTGGAGTTCTTACAGGATTCAACAAACAGTGTGTTACCAGTAGAGGGGCGTCACTACTTTAGGAATTTAACTCATATGCAAACTGATTTTTTCTGTCATAAAAGAAATAACATAAAAGCATCCTTTATGGACATTTAGGAGTACAGTGATAGATATTTCAGTTGAAGAGTTTGGACAAGATGCACGTCATAAGTTTTCCTTTTTGCCTTTAGCTATCGTTCCTTGTCTTCAGTTGTGTTTTTACCGTATATGATAAACAGAACTAGTGGTGAACACTGTGCTCTGTAGGATCTGGAGTTCCACCAGTGGTTAAAAAACGCTTCTACATTGTAGTAGGTGACAACAGTGAGTTTCTCACATGTATAATGTTTTTTTTGGTTTTTTTTTTTTTTTAAATTATTACTATTTGACAAAAGACTAACATGATGGAGGTAAGTTATTTAAAATGGTGATGAGCATTTATAAATGGATTATTAGAGCCAAACTATGAAGGTAAGAGAACTTTGGATTTTACATAAAGAAAAATAACTACATGTTTGTAAAATGACAGACTAAACTACTACTGATACTGCTGGTTAGTGCTTAAAATACCACATAGCAGATGGAAAAAGTGGAGTCACAGGAATACTGACATTAAATTCTAAACAATTTACATACTAAATGAATATATAATGAAAGAGCTTAAAGCTACCAACAACAACAACAACAACAATAATAATAATAATAATCATCATCATAATAACAGGTGCTGCTATAATGACGGATAATGAAACTCACCCATGAGGATCCTGACGGGGGTCCTGGAGGTGAATCTGTTGAATATCTGTGAGATGAATCCGCCCATCGTTCAGCTGCTCGGTTCTCCGGTTCGGTGTGTCTCTGGTTCGGTGTGTCTCCGGTTCGGTGTGTGTCGGTGGTTTTATAGCGCAGCAGCAGCAGCAGTTGTGTTGTTGTTGTTGTGTGTGTGTCTTCCATGCTGTCACCCAGGCCGCTGTCAGCTCGGTACACGGTGGAAGCTGCCACAACACCGGAACACACCTTCAAACCCGGAACGACACTTACGGTTCGAGAGCCGAGGGTCCATCAGGCGGGGAGAGGCTGGACGTTTCCGTAGAGCTGCACTACGAAGCAAGTTGGACATAACCGCGATTTCTTTGTGTAAGACAAAAAAAGAAATCCGCAAATAGGGACAACGACCGCAGACGCCGGTAACGACTTCCTGCTTCAGCCTCTGCGCGCGCTCACGCAACAAGAGGCGCGTCATGTGACTCACGCGCACAAAATGAAACGATCGCGTGCGGCTGCTTCAGTCAACACGTTGTTTTAATGGAGAACAATGAGGAATATTTAAAATATGTATATGATAGTTGAAAGTGCCGCTACTGCAAATGGTGCAAGACAGAAAGGCTGGCAGATTTTTTTTTAACTATATTTATTTTACTGATCAATGCAGCCGCTCATTTCCACCTGACAGCTGCACATTAAAGCTGTTAAACTTCATATAATCAAACATGACATTGTACTGAAGTGCATTTAGGGCTGATACTGTCCTATAATATAGGATATTGCTTTCATTTTTGGCCAAATCAAAGTGAAATTTATGCTATTGATTGAATATTCTCTGTAACAACTACCAGTAGAATAATCCATGTTCTAATCTGTGTTCTGTCATACGGAAGAGGATTAGGGCCACTGAAGAAAAAAATAATAAACTTCTGAGAAAAAAGTCAGAATTCTGACTTTTTTCCAGGACATTAAAAAAAAATTCTGGGAGATTATTTTTTTTAAATCTCTGAAAAAAGTCACAAATTCTGACTTTAATCTCAGAATTCTGACTTTTTTTCTCAGAATCTTTTATTATTTTTTTCTTCAGTGGCCCTAATCCTCTTCCGTACTATCAGCTGCAGTACCAGCAGAGTAAGCGGAGGTCATCAAATGAAACCCCGTCTGTCTGGGACCACTAACATCCTGTTTCAGTAATCCAGATGCCTGTTTGGAGATGTCTGTGCAGCAGGCATGCAGGACAACATTGTGGGCGAGTGGATGTTTAGCCAGGATGCTGAGAATTTTACCCATGATGTCCAACCGCCTTTGTGTCTGGAAAGCAGAAGGTCGCACCTTTTTCCTCACATTCCTCACAATCAAATTTGGAGCGAGGGGGCTCAAGGTGCTCCAATTCGTTATGTCAGTGTTCGAAATTCGCCATCAACACAGATAATCGATTCTGGTCCAAGTCGAACCAACGCTCGGCCAATTGAGTTACGCTCCTCTGGTCATGTGATGCCGGCGGACAGAAACACAGGAAGTCGGGCAGCCATTTTTGTTTTTAATAAGCTTTACTGATGTCTTTGAATGTAGAAAAAACATGGCACGTAGACATTTTCAAAGTGTTGAGGTGGCTCTAAACAGAAAAACACCAACATAAAGGAATAACAAACAGAATAACAAAAATAACGAAATAAGATGGGAATCTCAACATGAATACATCCATCAAGGAAAAAATTCTTTGGGCATTTTTGTTTTTCAGGTCATGAAGAGATTTTGTTAATGTTCTGAGTTCATTCTTCCATCCATCAAAGTGGGGTTTAGTCTTTGTATATTTACATCTATGAATGAAATGTTTGGCCAGCAGAATCAGATTGTTTAAAAGTTTTTCTCCTCCAACAATACACCAGTTTTAATTCAGGACAAGAGGGTGCATTGAGATGTTTTTTTGAATGAAGCCAACTTTGAAAATTCATATACATACTCACAATGGAAAAATAAATGTTCAGTTGTCTCAATTTCTCTTTCAAAGAATCCACACGAGTTATGATTGAAGTTAAATTTTTTTAAGTAAGAAGTTGTTTGATGGGTAAATGTCATGTAGGATTTTAAATGACACATCTGTAGTTTTAGGTAAAACTGGATACGACCGATATCTTTTTCGTGTTTTCCTGGATGTTGCTGCGTCATAGTCTCTTAGAATGGACTTTCTTTTTAACTGGAAAGGGTAATAGTGAGCTGTTAAGCTATTTTGAATGAATTTGTTGTTGAACAGTAAACTGTTTAAGTGGATACCATTAATACAAAGTGGCCTCGGCTCTATTGTAATACCAGAATGCCAGGCGGCCATAGCAGCCACCGCTGACAGTGGCGCTTCGGTGAGAGTTTCAACTCTTTATTTGCCTTCTGTGTCGCTGGTTTGTGACACGTCTCATACTTGTCATCACTTTAGTACTTTTCATTTCCTTATTTGTGTTGGTTGAGTTTATCTGATCAGAAAAGTGAAGTGAAATCCACACTTCCACAGTTCATCTATAAGATTATTAGATTGATCATCAGCCTGACAAGGAGAAAGCACTTTTTTCACTTGTTCCTCTGTTAGGTGGGATCATTTAGTTTCACTTGTCTGTTGTCTTTGCATCTACAGCTGAATTATATTGGCCATTTTGTGTACATTTTAAAACCTTTCAAGTTTCAGGATATTATAGTTTGAAACACACTTGTTGAATTATTATTAAAGTTTTTTTCATGTCTTAGAGAAGATTCTGATAAAATCCAAGCCAACTACCAACGTTGAAGGTCCATCATGTAAAACAGTTGGTCTAATAATTATTTCCAAAGCTGTACGTTGGAGATGTTTTATTTATTTTAATTTCTCTTTCTTCACGTGGAGGACACATAACTGAATGTGGCCTTTAGATCATTTTAGTTCCTGAATAAAAAGAAGAAGTTTGGATGAGTTCTAGTTTAGAAAACTTTCTTAGTGAAGTTCAACAGTTAAAAGGAAATTAATCAGCATCCCACAAAATGTCTTTTTTTCCCTCCCATTTCTGTTCTTTTGTCACCATTTCTGATATTCAGTCTTCCTTCACGGTCTCCACACTCTAAAAGGTAATACCGATGCTTACTTGAATCACATTTGTGTACTTTACTTATTTCTCATTGTCCTGTTCGTTTCACTCATGGACTGTGAGTATGTCCTCATTTTTCCTTAAAGAGTTATAAAACTAAGCACACTTGAGTAAACTGGACTTGAAACGTTCTGTTCCTGGACTGAACACAGAGCTCAGCAGTGCACATGTGCAGTAGAGAAGTGCAGGAGAAGTTTCCAGAAACTTTACGGGGCGGCTGTGGTTCAGGTTTTCGTCGGGCAATGATTGGAAGGTCGGCAGTTTGATTCTGCCCCGTAACCTGTGTCATGGTCGTTGTGTTCTTGGGCCAGAAAGTTCACCCACCTTGCCTGGTGTGAATGCGTAGCTTACCACTCCTGGAATGAATGTATGCGAATGAATAATTGACAGTGTAAAGTGACTTTGAGCGTCTAGAAAAGCGCTATATAAATCGGATCAGTTATTATTATTATTGTTATTATTTAAGTTTCTAACACAACTTTACATGCACTGCACTCTAACACAAAGATCAAGTTCACTATACTTGCTATTTTTAAGTTCACAAAATTAAGTGAATACAGCTAAATTTTAGGTAAACTTTACAAGTAGATATGAAGTAAACAGAATTTAAGACTAATGGTTTCATTTACTTAGCTTTTTTGAGTGCAACTGGTTTCATTTAAGATCAACTTTTCACATTTTACAGTGCACAGACAGTTCTTAGGACTGTTCATTAGGACCTGAGCTCTGACTGACTCCAGACACATCACAGAAACACATCAGAAATCCCTCAGAACTACGGAACTGTAATATTTTAACACTGTGGAACAAACGCCCGACTGTCAAAACAGCTCAGTAGGAGCCCCACGGAGCTCTTTAAAACCACCTGCACAGACAAGCATTTATAAAAAAAATTTATTAGTAGGAATAATAATGATTGAATGAAAAATGAATAATATATAACTTTATTTGTATTAAAGGCTTTAAAAACAAGCAGTGAAATCTTTAAATAATTTCTAAAATTCACAGGGAGCCAGTGAAGGGCAGCAAGGGCTGGTGTCATGTGGTGGCTTCTCTTGGTACGTGTTAAAAGCTGGATTAGTTGCAGTCTTTGAATGTTTCGCTGACTGATACCGGAGTAAAGTGAATTGCAATAGTCAAGTTTGGAGGCGATGAAAGCATGAATGACAGCTTCAAACAGTGGAGGAGAAAGGAATGGTCAGATTTTTGTTCACTGTCTTAATTCAGCAAAGCAGGATTGTACTACCTTGGTCACATGTGCATCAAAAGATAGCTCTGAATCAAAAACGACACCAAGATTACAGACCTCTTCACAAATATTTTGGACAGACCACCAGACTAGAGAACAGATTTTTAACAGTGCTCGTGCTGGGGCAAGGGGGTGTAATGATGATATCTCTGATTTCGAGTCATTTT
>NW_007579500.1:92789-132994 GCF_000690725.1 Stegastes partitus | reverse complement strand
AAGTTTAACAGCAGATGGCAGCAGAGGATGAATTTTCCAAGTGTTCTGCCTCATCAGGGTGGCTTGGTTGTCTGTCTCTAAGTGTAGCCCTGTGATAGGCTGGTGACCTGTCCCCTTCATCTTGAGTCAGCTGGGACAGACTCCAGGCGACCCTAGTGAGGATTAAGCGGTGTGTTGATGATGGATGGATGGATGTTGCCCTTGGAAGGGGTTGGGGTTACCAGTGGGCATTCTCACTGCTGCATACAACTCAATCCGACTCACTGCTCCCTGAAGAAATGACGACTGAACTGATGTTTTTTGAGATTTATGTCTTTAACACTATCAAAGCAACAGACCCAGTAGGTTTTAGTCATCACATGAGATGTGTTTAAGAAGGAAAAACACAGATTAGCACCATCCTTTAAAACTTACTATAATAAAAATGATGCATCCACAAGCTACAACCACCTTCTTTTCATTTTGCCTGTTAAAGCAGGCAGACAGGCAGCGTGGGGAACCACATCCTCACTGGGAGTTGAACCGGCCACTCACAGCTGATGACCCCGTGTTGCCTCTGACCATCTGTTGGGTCGCCTATGTTGCACTTTAACCCAAGCAGGTAAAAGGAGCAGAGGCCTGGGAAGCTTTTAGGGACATTTTACGGATCCAGAACATCCAGACCTTTCAGGACCAGGAGGGCACATATGTGATATTCTGAAGATAGATGACATGAAACAGAAGACACCAGACTGACACATTGAAAAAACGTTTTATTGAGGCAGTACAGACCTCTTGTGTTACCTCTTTGGCAGATGGTCAGTTAAAGCATAGAGTACCTCCTGTTACAGACCTGACATGATGCACATAGAAGCAGCCTGCAGCGCCGCCACAACACTTCAGAAACGTCTCGCTAATTAGTGCGCTGTTGTTGCAACAATGCCAAAAATATTGCAGGACGATGATGGTGACATCATCATTTGCCCAATATTAGATGTTTTTCAATGCAAACTTGTAGTTTTTGATTAAAAGTCCAGCTTAGACTTTTCTCGGCTGCTGTGAAACTTTAGTTTAAGTCAGTTTTACTGGTTATAAAATACAACCAGCTGCTTCACAAGTAAGCAGCTGTAGAGTCCCTGAACTGCCATTTATCACGCGTTACTTACTTGCTTCCTTTTGAGATCACTACTGTTATCTCTAAGTACTAAAATACAACTCAGATTGTTAAGAGACTAAAAAAAAACAACCTTAAAAATGAGCAAACAAAGATTTTTCTTGCGTTACAGAGAACACTAACCAGTGGGCAGACCGGACATGATGGACTACTTTAGGGCTCCATATATTTAATCCTTATTTTTGGTTGCCGTTGGAGCCCAACAGAGACTTTGATGCAGATGTGATGTGAAATCGAGTCTCTGTTCGCTGATCACTGACGGTAAACAGCGTCTCCAACATAATTTGTGCACCAGGCAGAACGGAGTTTATTTTTACATCTTGGTCGATATTCTGACCACATTTAAAGAACTCTAACATGCTTTTTTTTAAGGCTTTAGAAACGTTTGTGTCTTTGCTTTCGTTTTTGATGGAAATGCAACCAGAGAAGAAGAAGACGGGCTTTGGACACGACCTGCACACGCCTTCACTGCATTCATCATCATCATGTAGATCTCAGGAAAACATCAGCACCATTTTTAAAAAATCTGACAATATCAGGTAAGTATTTACAAGTTTATATAAAAAATACACTGCAAGTTTTAGAACAAACAATAGAATACATCTTGTAAGTCTTAACCGAAGCCTCACGCTGCCGGCAGATCCGATTCAGAGATTCAGAGGCATCAGTAATTATAAAAAAAACATTTAATTTGATCATGTAGGAATGCTAAAGCTACAGAATAGATTTATACTGATGACGTGTTAGTTTACCAACGAACGACTTAATTTATAGCAGATCACCTACAGGAGTAATTTAGTGAGTTTTTCGACTGCTTTCTCACTTTTAACTATTATTCACATCATCACAAATGAAACAGGAAGAAAAGGCCTCTGATGGTTTCATGTGTAATCACAGCTATTAATGGTTTATCATAGTTTATATCATATAAAACTAAGTTAATCAGTTAAACCTGTCAGTGAAGCAGACAGCTCGGTGAAATTCAAGGACTCAAAACTGTCAACAAGACACGACGTGGAGCTCTTATCGAGTCAGGAACACTAGTTGAAACTCTTCATCTTAACCTGAACAGACTTTACTGGTAAAGCGAAGTTAAAACAACTAAAAGTTGCTTGTAAGACATTTTTCTAAATGTGTCAAACATTCTCAAGATCCTTGGAAACTTCATTTCAGAGACTGTTAGAGCGACACGTGTGATTGTTTCTCGCACAAATCTTTCAGACCACATCTGTAAGAAAGCAATGAGGAGATTAAAAAAAAGACTAGAAAAAAAAGAAGCTATAAACACAAGCTGAAGTTCATCATTCAGTACCTTTGGTCAAATATTTCTGCTGGCTGTAAAAAGTCTGTATATGTGTGATTTGTCTTTTTTTTCTGAAATCATTTTGGACTTACAAAGAGGGATTACAAGTAAATAAAAAACCTGATCAGCAAGGAAGCGACTTCTGCCACCTCAAGCAAGACATCGTATGTACAGTGAGGTTTAAACACACAAGACTCGACTCTAACATGATTGTAGAAATGTTGGGTTCAAGTAAGAAAAGTAGAAAACACAAACGAGTTAGTTAGATGTGTTTTGTATTTGGTATCTTCCAGCAGCAGCAGCAGCGCCGTCGTCGTCTCACTGGTTCCTCTCCACACACTGGCCTTCAGCGGCGTCCGGGCAGCGACAGGTGAAGCCTCCGAGCCGCGGCAGACACAGGTGGGAGCAGCCGGCGTTGTTGGAGCAGTAGTTATAGGCTGAACAGAGAGGGAGCGGACAATGCCGTTACGTTAAACCTCATACATCAAATCATCCTGTGGAAACGCTGCTCAGCTCAGTCGCTGTTCCCCACATCTACAGGAACACGTGACAATGTGTGTTGGATCTCCAACTCCGGTCCTGGTGAGCTACTGTCCTGCAGGTTTTAGACGTTTCCGTACTACAACACACCTGACTCACATTAATGGATCTCCAACAGCTTGTTGTCAAGTGTCTACATCACATGACTTTGTTAACAAACAGGCTGGCTGATGGGAAAAGAACAGCAGCGCTGCAGCTTCAGGAAGCGGAGTTCATCATGAGCAGCTGAAACTCGTTCACCCACTCATGCTCCGGACAAGCCTGCAGGTGAAGCCGTTTCTCATCCCACCCTGCTGTATAGCTCAGGGCCCAGAGCCAGCTGTGAGGCTCCACAGCCACAGCTGGCTTCCCTGAGGTCCCATCAGCCCGGAGTTCCCACGCTTATAGCTTTAAATGTCTGGAATCAATTACTACACTCACTGATCCAATCTGCACTCCCACTGCATTACACTGCTCTGATGAACAGTCTGTACAGCTGGACATTCACAGCCCCAGTGTGAAGACACACACAGGAACATACAGTCCAAAACCTCAGTGTTAAAGGGCCAGTTCCACCAAATACTTTCAAAGACGCTTTACAGGATAAAAGAACAAGAAAAGCAACTAATGCAAAAGCAGACAAAGCAAAAATACAGGACAGCAGGTAGAAAAACACACAAGATAAAATATAATATAAAAGTTTATGTATGAAAAGCAGAGTGAGAGTTTCTAGACACAGTTCTGAGTTAAGACGTGGAGAATAAATTGGTTTAGGTAAAATATTATGAATTGAAGCTCACACTGTGGTTTGTTTAGCCGACCACACGTTAAATGATCTGTGAAAGGACAACGGGAAAGTTAACAACCCAATGATTCTTACTGATTTACAGTTCCTGGTTCAGTGAAACAGGCTACTAACACACAATAACAACAAAACTGTGTTGTTGTAATGATGCTCATTACTGGGATCTGATCCGATAATTAGCCGATCGATGAATCCCTACGCTAGAGGCCACAAAGCCATCCGTGCTGGTCCTTTAACGTGTTGTATCTGCTTCGTTTGCTCTCTATAACAACACAGAACACACCACAGCTGGTGGTTTTAGGTGCACTATGTGCTGGAACAACGGTCAGTGCAGCTTCCTGAATCCCACAGAGTCCAAAACCAAACCCTGTGCTCGCTGGCAGCCCTCCCAAACGACAGACATTTGACTTGTCACAGCAGAAAAAGCATGTGTGAAATAAGAGATGTTAACAATGACTCCGTTAGTTTAAGTGTCCCATTGAGGCAGCTTGTGGAACAGCTGGACCTTCCCTGTGCAGCCATCACTCATCTACCTGTGCTTGTCCTGCTATCACACGTCATGTCTGCTATGTGGAGCCACGCTGTAACGCATGCAGGAGGTGGTTTGAGGGGGGATGAGGGGCCATGTTAGTAAAAAGACTGAAACGCATCTCCCTTGCCAGGCTGCCATGCTCCCTCTCCATCGCATAGATGGACAGCTGTGTGTGAGACACCTGCTCTCAGGCTTTGTCTCCTGCTCTGAGCATCGTTTTAACCTTCCTGTTTGTGTACAGATTTAACAAATAAATCAGAGCCAGGCCAGCTGCTTCCATTCTTACTGCCAAGCTCCAGCTCCTATATCCTTGCATAAGCTTTACCACGTGTGTTATGGTTGCTCAAATCCTTCGTAACGGACTGACAGCTAAACGAGTCGTACCTTGAGGACACTTTGTCGGTGTCGTGGTGATGCCGTAGACCCGAGAGCGTTTCTGTGGCAGAAACTCTTCTGCCTCTCTCTCTAAGCGACGGTCCACAGCCACCACCGCCTCCCTGTGAAACAAGCAAACGGTAAATCAGGTAAACATTTCAGAGACCACACACCGAGGTTTGATCAGCGTCACATTAACAGCCCTGTTAAACACACTTAGGACAGCTCCAGTCAAACAGTGCAGCTGGAGACAGCGACGTTTACAGCACAGGTATACTGTTTATTTAAAATCCACTCAGACTCTGGGCCCGCTAATGGACACGTAGCTCTGTGATGCTAGAGAGTCGGCGCATGAAGAGCCACCGAGCACCGATGTCTTCAGAAAGGAGGCTGCAGCACTTCTATTATCAAGACACTCCTGAAGCAGAGACAGCTTCAGAAGATAAAGAACAGGACTGATTCTATTTCATCTGGAAGTCAACCCTAAACCTCGCCTAGAGTCTGGAGGAAGAATCCAAGGAGTCTGAAGTCCAGTGTAGAAGCTTCCACAGCTTGTGATGACTTTGGGTGCCAAGTCGTCGTCTGCTGTTGGTCCACCACCAAATGGTTTTCTGACCACAACATAGAACTCTGCATCCCATATAGAGTGTTGTCCATCCATTATCTCTACACCTTAATCCTCACTGGGGTCATGGGGGGCTGGAATCTATCCCAGTTGACTCAGGGTGAAGGCAGGTTCACCTGGACAGGTAACCAGTCTATCACAGGGCTACACTTAGAGACAGACAACCAAGCACACTCACATTCACACCTACGGACAATTTACAATCACCAATTAACCTCAGCATGTTTCTGGACTGTGGGAGGAAGCCGGAGAACCCGGAGAGAACCCACGCTGCACGGGGAGAACATGGAGATCCAGGTCACCTCACATGAACCGGCAGCCTTCTAGCTGTGAGGCGACAGTGCTAACCACCGATCCACCTTGCAGCCCAAGATGAGAAACACCAGACCCAACAATACAGATGAGTTGAAGGCTGCTATCAGAGTTTTGATAACACCCTAGCAGGGCCACAGGCTGTTCCATTCACACCACACGGCATTGATGCAGTAATTTGTGGTAAAGGAGCCCTAACCAAATTTTTCAGATATTGGATTTCTGATTTTTAGGAGCTATAATCATCCAAAATTATAACAAGAAAGGGCTTGAAAAGTTTTACTTAATGTGTAATGAAACCTTTTTGAATTAACACCATTCACAACATTCTCATGTTTTGAGCTGCACATGTACATTCAAAGCTTTCCCAGTGGGATCTCAGATCCCTCTCAATCAGTGATGTGTGGGCTGGTTGATGAAGAGCTCTGAACCCTCCAAAATCTAAATTGAATACAACTGTCTTTGCGTCTCTAATTGCGAGGCAGCTAGCTCTTCTTAGCCACAACCCACCCACACTCACTGGGTTAGAGATTTAACGCACGTTTTGCAAATAGGGAACATCAGATCAACTCGGAACGGTCTAGAGACAGATTTTACAAGGACTGGCAGCCATTTATCTCACATGTCGAGAGCAGCAAACTTGAGGCTCATTATGATCCTTGGAAATGAGACAAAGCTGCACAGAAACAATCACCAGTGATGAAAAGGTGACACATCAATGGTATTCATTTCAAAGACGGTAAAGGTCTGCACGTATGCAGCACCTTTCTACCTTAGTGGTCCTCAAAGCGCTTTACAATGTGTTTCTCATTCACCCATTTATACACCAATGGTGACAGAGCTGCCATGCAGGGTGCTGCCTGCCATCGGGTTCAGGTTCATTGTCTTGCCCAAGGACACTTCGACTGTAGAGGGCATCGAACCACCAACCTTGCGATCAGTGGACAACCTGCTCTACCACCTGAGCCACAGCTGCCCACAAATATCTATCTGTGCCCCAAATGTTTCATTCAACAGGCGCAAAAGCCTCTGAAATACTGTCATTGTAGAGCTCCAAGCACTGATGCTGCTAAGACCTGTAGATGTTTTGTCAATGCGTACCTCCTCCAGTCAGTGTAATACAGATATCTTCCAAAGGAGACTAAGGCGAAGGGATACTGGATCCCCTCAACAATCGACCTCCTTAACCGGCGGTGAGGATCCATGCACTCCACCTTCCGAGTCCCTGCAGATCAATATGGATCAATCAGTCAGGAACATAAGACTGAGGCTACATCCGGACTAAGAGAAGAAGGAGTGTCTCACCTGCATCGGCCCAGCACAGCTGCTGGTTGTCGGGATCAAAGGTCAGACCATTGGGAAGCCCCAGGTCGTCTTTGACCAGGACTGTCCGCTCGGTCCCGTCCATGTTGGACATCTCAATTTTAGGCCCATCTCTGTCCCAGTCTGCCCAGTACAGCCGCCTGAGATCAACAGGACAGAGCAGTTAGAACAAACAGAATAGAACAGAAATACTTTATTAGTTCTCGAGGGTAAATTCAGTTGCACCACCAGAAAGAGTAAAGTTAGCGCCACCATAAATCCACAGCCTTTGTTCCATCACTCACCCGTATGCTGGGTTGGTGACGATGGGTCGAGGGTTGACCAGGTCGCTGTCAAACAGGACTCTGCGCTGGCTGCCATCTAGCTTGGAGACCTCCACGGTGTCTCGCATGGAGTCGGTCCAGAAGAGAAGACGGGCCACATGGTCGATGGCGATGCCTTCAGGACTCTGCAGTCCTGAGGAAGAAGGAACACTGTAGTTCAGACACTGGAAACATCCACCCAGCCAGGATCTGTAGATCACCTACAGCCCATTCTTCTAGCAGTGACATCCGAGTTATGAGACTGACTCCTCTCATGGACTTTAATTCAAATTAATTGAAAGTAATTAAAATCCAACTTTATAATGTATACCTTCATCAGGGGCTAAAAATAAACAACAACCACCAAGCTACCCAGATATTCAGTCAGTCACTGAGTCCTCAGTTGTTTCGCCTGTTTTACAGACAGCAGGTTTCTGGTTAATCCTCTAAACCCACCGGCAGGTTCGACAGTCAGACAATCTTTTTAAAAACTGCCAAAATTATACCATTTATCAAAGACCGTAGCAGCTATCTAATCAAGTGTGACTTGGAGTTTTGTGGAAAAAATGAAGATTCTGCTCTCTGTAGCACAACCGAGAAGCCACGACCGACTCAGCCGTGACCAACAGTCACATGGCAAATTTATTTTTCTGCTTTCACAGTTTCTGACTTTGATAAATGTTTGTCATTTACATTTACAGAGTTTTGGAGTTCAGAGGGATAAACCCTAATTATCCATCTGCATCTGCGCCATGAAGAAACCAAAAAGGAAACACAAGGGTGAAAATTGCATGCAGATTTGTAGTGATGTAATGAAAACTCCATCCTCGTGCATTAAAGTTGGACACAGACCCTGTTCTTGAGTGCAACTATAGAAGTACTTGTGGGGATCTTGGGTTGAGACAAACGGACTGTCGGGTCCGTTGTACCTGTGGTGATGACCGGGATGATGTCTCCTCCACTCAGAGGGGCCTTGCTTATGGCCGGTCCAGTGATGTCCGTCCAGTAAACCATCTTCTCCACGCAGTCGTAAGCTACACCAATCACCACCCGATCCTGAGAGGAAAACACAGATTCATTCATCCGGAGACATTTTTCAAAGAGTCTTTTGTGCGAGCGACCAATCGGGCTTAAAGACGCCAACGCTGACGGAAAGCTTCATGTTCATCAATGCTGCTGTGTGGCAGATGATTTACAGACTTCTTGCGAGAGAAGAAAAGAGTTCTGAAATCTGAGAGAAGAACAACTGAAGGATTGTTTCATCAGGAACAAGTATGCCCACCAGCAGTTTAACTGTACTCACGACGAACAGCGACTCTGTACATTCTTTAACATGTGATCATAAAAGGACCGAGTGTCGTCACCACGAAACTCTTTCAGACCAAAGATATTCTGACCGCATGTCACGTCTGCGAGGATTTGGGTTTACTCTAAAGCTGAAGGGGGTTTTGGAACTTGGGTTTTGATTTTGTGACACTAATACGTTTCTCACACTGAGTTATTTGTGTAACTAAACAGAAACGTGTGTTGATGGTACTTGGTGGTAAAATGTACTGTCGTTATGTCACAGAGTTCCCAGACCTCAGTAATTACTGTATAGAAGTAGAGTGAGCATACCCCCTACATCACTTTCATGTCAAATGGTTTGAAACTGCGCCTCCTCTCAATAATTACTGGCTGCACAAACACTATAAAACTGCTCCACAATAGCCAGTTGTACCGCTGGAGTAATTCACATGTTCCAACTGGAAACTGACTGAAGAGGAATAATGGTGCAGTAAATCTCCTCCTGTAAGCCGACAAGACTTATATTTATATTTATTGTTCTGTTCTATTGCTGCTCTCCATCTGCTATCCTGTTTTCCCCACCCACCGATCCACCCACCTATCCCCACTCTCACCCAACTGGTCGAGGCAGATGGCCGCCTTCCCTGAGCCTGGTTCTGCCGGAGGGTTTTTTTTCCTCCCATTGGGTTTTTTTTTGGTTCCTTCCCACCGTTGCCAATCGCTCAGAGGGAGTCCAAAGGCTACTTTGGATTGTTGGGTTCTGTTTGAATTTGTAAGGTCTATACCTGACTATGTAAAGTGCTGCGTGATGACGTATGTTGTAAACTGCGCTACACAAATAAAACTGAATTGATCCTTTAGGTTTGTTCAGTATTAAACCACAAAAGTCTCAATCCACATTTTAGAGACAGTATGCTGCAGTTTTAAGGTAGAAAGCCATTGTGTTGACTGTTTATTTCACTTCTAATGTGTCTTCTAGCTTATAAAAAACACCACATGGACATGTTGACTAGGTCAAATAAATAAATCCTTAATTCCACGTCATACATGTTTTATTGGCAAAAATAAAAAATAAAAATCATTTAATTGTTTTTGAACCATCCATGGTTGGTGATAGATTTTCAGGACTTTATTTTCTACAAAAAGCAAAAACACAAATATCTAAGATGCAGTGCTATCCCACCTGACCCCACGCTTTCAACGACACTTCCTGTTTTTAACTGAAACCAGAGACCAGAAGGAAAGCCAGGTGATGCTTGTGAGAGTTTGTGAGCAGTGATGCTGTTCTTACCGGGATGTGCAGCAGAGGTTTGGCGTCCTCCTTCTTCATGCTGTACCCAACCAGCGGCACGTGTTCGATCTTCCCGCTCTGAGCAAACAGCAGATGTGTTCCAGGAGCGATGGGAGGCACGTCAGGCCGTGGAGTCGGACCAGTCGGCGGCGGAGTCACGGTTTGGTCGATACCTGTGTAGGACACGAGAGTTCCACTGGCGGCAGGTTTTGTGTCGGTTCTACGTTCTGCCTCTTGCAATAGAGTCACAAAGGTGGCATTTGGTTTCTTTAAAAAAACGGCTGAAAAATCCCGAGGGTTGTTTGAAAACACATCACATATGATATTGGATTAATGCCAATACCAATGTTCCTATACCTATTATTATGGTGATGCCCTCTGGCAGGTGCAGCCATATAATATAGCGCTTTTCAAATGTACACATTCTCTGGGCAAAATAAGGAAACTGCTTCAGCTTACATGGAAAACATATTTCAAATGTAACCGTTAACTTTTATCCTGACAGGTGTTATCTGCCCGTCAGTGTAGGACTCAGGCCAAACCCAAATATCATTTTAAATGTCTTTATCAGTTGATTCTAATGATTTCATTACGGTCCAGCTCCATTGTTGGCATCACACTGCTCTGACTGATTCATCTTTTATTGAGACCATTTTAAGCAGAGAACTCACACAGAGGAGTGCTGCTGGGTCCGGTGCGGGTGTTGGGGATCTCCTGGCCGCTGGCGTCCACACACCAGCACTGGGCGATGCTGTCGTGGCACTGCGTGGGCCAGTAGGCCCCTCGCTCATCACACTGGGGGATGTACTGACGGACAGCCGGCCGAGGACGGAAGAAGAAGTAGCCGGATCCAGAGGAGTTACCAGTCCGGGCCGTCTCTCTGTGCCGCTCACAATCTGAGGACCCACAATCACAGTCCCAGTCAGACACAGAGGACACAGTGGGAGGGCGTCGGCTACAAAACCCAACAGGTCCGTTCACACTCAGGTCTCACAATTTCATCCCTGAACCCCAGAGCCTGCCAGCAGGTTGGAAAGTCAAGTCATCTGTACAATAAAATCACCAAAACTACACGACTGATCAGAAACGGGAGAAATCATCAGGTTTTGAACTTCTAGAAAACCCCTGAATTAATCGTGTGATGTCTCCAAACCTGATCTCAAAACTGTGACATTTAATCAAAATCAAGTTTTTTTTAAATGTCATTAAAAAGCAGTTAAAAATAAGTGTTTGTACCTGATTTTGTAAAAATGTTTTACTTAAATTAGCACTCCTGCTAATGTCTTATTGAGTTGCGCTCTATTTCAAGTCGTTTTTAATTTCTTCTTATTTAGTTGTTTGTTTCCCAATGATGCTGATACAACTAATCAGTTAATCAATGTGTGTCTCTGAGCTGATAAATCAGGTTGGCAAGTATTTTTGATTCCTAAACTAGTTGCCAAATTTTTAAAGCAAACAACAGATTCTTTGGTTCCAGCTTTTGAAAAGTGAAGACATGATGTTTCTAGTTTTGTCCTGTTGGTGGGATTAAACGAGACATTTAAGGATGCTACACGTGGTTTAGTTTTGTTTTTTTCAAAGACCGAGTGAACTATGAGGTATTTTTAAATATAACCAGAAATGTAAATTCTGCATCCAAGTCTATTCTGTACCAGCTCCTGACAGGTCGAATCTTATTGAACTTTCTTTCTTGCTCCTGAGCAGACAGAGTTCAGTACGTGGCAGCTGCAGATAAACGTGTGAGCTGCACAGACAACCGCAGATTAAAGACAAGCTGGAGGCTCTTCATCTCTGCGGTCACATCCAGGCCCGGTGACATCTGGGAGAGCCTCTGCTCGCTTCACACTCTTATCCTCAAAGGTATCTATCTGCAAGACGAACCACAGGGCAGCCATAACAGTCCCGTCTGACAGACAGCAGGGTGTCCTCACAGCACCACGTCTGCTCCCAATAATCAGACAAAAAGACAGAGACAGAGCCCCGAGAGAGGGCCGAAGATAAAAGACCAACCACTGAGACAAAAGGGAGCTGAGTGAGTGCTGCTTACAGTAGGAGACGCTGTGACAAGTTTTGACAAAGGACACCAAATGATGCCTTTCAGAGGCCAGGCAGGTCATAAAAAAGATGAAAATATGACAAAACTTTGGTGCAGAGGAGTGAAGCTGTAATTATCTCTGAGTTCTCAGCTCCTGACACCTGGAATCACTGACGGAGTATGAATCTTTGGTTTGACGGTAAACCACCAGCGACAACAACAAACCAGGCAGGAAAAAAATCCACCTGCTGTCGGCCAATCAGGTGCCTGCATACTGAATTCAGATCATGTAAGTGTAAACGCAGCACTGCTTTGACATTTTCAACAAAGAAAAAGGAGCAGATTTAATCATCTGCATGTCCTCAGTTCAAGTGCTGTTAATGAACGACTGTTAAACAACAACAGAAACAAACACAGGGGACAGAGGGAGGAAAGAAAATGGAACCACAGGGAAGGGACATGCTGCAGGCTTATATTGACTGTTCAGATGGATTCTACAGAGGATGCTTACTACGCTAGTGGGGTTTGTAAATTCCTGAGGAAGTTAGTTTTGTATGTCTGTGCCTGTCTTTTTGAAGCTGCCGTGTGTTTAGCTCTCACTGTAGGGCTATTAGTGGACCCACAGGTTTAACAAACAGAAGGGAAATGTGAAGTTAAAGACACATCAGGCTTTGGGTACACACTCTGGACTTATATGTATATGTTACATATATTCATTGCTCCATCAGGAACTTGTACATGCTGCCATGCCGTCACCTCGTCTCTGCACACACACTCCTTTTGTTTATACGCTAGAGCTTCTCTGAAAAGTTTGTAAAACCACCTTCATGGGGTTAAGCAGCCACCCACACACTTCAGTGGAAACACCCCCAAAGTGCCCACTACCACTGTTACTTATATTCCTTTTATTATCATTTTCTTTATATATTTATCTTTGCTTGGAGTCTTTCAGTGCCTTTATTGACCTTTACGTGTTGTCTGGGGATTTGTAGCACCACAATCCACCCTCTGCTGGCTGGTCTGTGATGGTCGGTTGTCGGTTCGGTACTTACCTGAGAGTGACGGGCTGCACTGGAAGCCGTCTCCCTGGAAACCAGGACGACACTGGCAGACGTAGGAGCCCTGTGTGTTGGAGCAGGAGGCTTCACGGTGGCACGGATCCTGCTGACATTCATCAGTGTCTGAACAGGTACGAATAAGAAGAGAAGAAACAAAGATGAAGACAAAACATTAAGAAAGCTGCAGGACCAAATGGCCTCCTCCGTTTTTGCACCAGTCAATCAGTGCTGTACTAACGACCTCCAGAGCCTGGTTTTAAAAGGTAGATTCAGTTGAATTTAAACTGTCAATGTGCATCATGGCAGCAAATCTGAATATTTGGTCAAAGGTACGCTCGCTATTTGCTTTTTCAGGACCTTTCTTGTGGAGCGGGTGTTTTGTCTCCCCAATGTACAGGTCTTGGCTTTCCTTCCTATATAGCAGGATGGGACATGAGTTCCTCTTCCTACACATCCACCAGAGCAGACAAAGTCTAAACGAAGTGCCAGGGAGTTTTTAAAGAACCCGTTCACTGTGACAAAAACACATGGAGCAACAAAAGAAATCCATTACTAGATGGATCAAGTCCAAGCCTTTAAGCAACGGCAGACATCCAGCATTTTCAGATGAAAAAATCTTCCTTCAAATTTGCTCATTATCAGTGTTTATTCGTACGCAAAAGTGGCGACAACAACTGGTCATTAGGCAGAAACTACTTTAACCAGAGTTTAGCCATGAAGCAGAGAAGGGACCAATTCAAACCTTGAACCAATGATGGAAGGTCCTTGTTAAAGGGTTTTGTTTTGGGTTTTTATTGGTTCCTTCCTTCCCACCGTCGCTGATCGCTTGCTCAGAGGGAGTCCAAAGGCTACTCTAGATTGTTGGGTTCTCTGTTTGAAATCTTAAGGTCTTTACCTTCTCATGTTAAGCACAATGCCTCAAAATAATTTTCCACCCCCAAAATTTTTCTCAGGAATTACTGGATGAAGTTTCTTCTTTTAGTCAAGTCAATTTTAGCAGGTATAGACCTCACAAATGTAAACAGAGAGCCCGACAACCCAAAGTTGCCTTTGGACTTCCTCTGAGCAACGGTGGGAAGGAACCAAAACTCCTGAATGGGAAGGCGGCCATCTGCCTCGACCGATCTTTAGGCTCCAAGTCTTCTGTAACGTTTAGCTGAGGTCACTATCACAGACATGCAGCTGTTGATGACGGCTCCTGAGAACACAAGGTTTTATTTGGACTGGTCACAAGCCAAAAGGTTGGAAACCACCGTCATCAAAACAAGCTGACAGACATGTCACCAACACTATAAGCACACAGTGTAAAGACAGTTTGGTCCTCCTGTTGTCTGTCCACACAGACTCTGATCCAGCAGAGCTGCATGAACACTCTTCAGACCTGAGCCAATGAAACGTAGAATAAAAGGGAAAACATTCCCACATTTACGCTGCAGCAGGACAGAGAACCCAAACATAGAGCCAGAATCATAAAGAAGTCAGAAGCAAGAGGAACAAGGAGTCCTACAACAGCCTGTCTGACCCCCACAGAGCCCTGATCCCAGCATAATGGAGGTCTGGATTACATGTTGGGGACGGAAGACACTGAGAAAGACTGAGTCCACAGAACAACTGGGGCAAGTTTCCTAAGTTGCTCAACCTACGGGCCAAGACCCTAAAAAAACATTATTAAAAGCATCTTCACATGACTTTCAGTGCCTCAGACGTTTCCATCAGGCTGTGACCTGCATTTCTTGACCAGGTGGAAGCCTTTCCTGTCCTCCCTGGGGCCCACAGAGCTGACCGACAGGATATTACACCTTGAAAAAACTGACTTAGCAGATTCTCCATGTACATACATCTATTGTCTGGCAGTGTTGGAGGAGGGAGCCCTCGTCTGCTGCACCTCCTCCACGTTCCCCTGCTAAAGGCTTTGACCACAACTGGTCTAAAGGTTGAGGGCGTCGTATCTCATAGAGATTAGCATTTATCTGGAGAAAATCAGGTTTCTTTTCTCTTATTTATTTAGTTGCAAACAAAGTAAAGTGGCAAAATATAATACATATATATATATGTGTGTGTGTGTGTGTGTGTTCTTATCCCCCCTTATTATGAATTTTGACCTTGTAATAATGAGGAGACTACAGGAATTACAACAAGCAAGATCGTTTTCTCATAATGACGCATCTTGAAATGATGACAAGACGACAGGAATGATCAGAAAATGATCTTATGAGGACAAGAAAACTATTGCACACATACAAGACTGCAAAAATGAATTTTTTCCTTATAATTATTATAGTGAGTCATAGCTAGGGAATACGGTTAATAATAAAACGCTGCTGTTGGCCCGTACATACTGAGCCTGTTTTTGTTCTTGCTTCGTAATTTTGCCGTCCTGTGTATCCACACTGATAAGAAAAACGGTAAAAGTAGTCTTTCAAGGAATTCTTCAGGCAACACTTAAACTGTAGCCTTGGTTTTATTGCGACCTTCAGCACAGACTGCATGAATTATTATCATCTAACTGATACCAGTAAAAGTCACAACACTGAGGACTGACCGTCAGCCCAAGGTCTGCCGACTCCACCAGCACACAGCTGCTACAGTAAACTCTGTGGGCTCACCTCGACACACCCGGCCGTCGCCCGTGAACCCCGGCAGACAGGAGCAGACGTAAGCTGAGCCTCCGGTGTAGCGGCACAGAGCTCTCTCAGGAACATCGCAGTCATGAGTCCCTCTCTGGCAGTGATCCACTGGACGGTTCTCCTCTGCAGGACCCGACAGACAACATGTCAGCAGAGTCACACCGGGTTCAACAGAACTCACATACCTCGTCTGTTAGCACTCAAACACATGGAGGTTGTTGGTTAGGAAGTGGAAAAGGCAGGTAGATGGGCAGGTGACAAATCTGGCCACTGCAGGTTCATCAAATGGCTCTTCAGCCCTATTGAACATTTTTTCATTCATGGTGCTTCTGGATGTCAGAAAAGTACATTTAAACCCCAATGCTCCACATGGCCACACCCTGCAGGGCTCATGCTCCTTTTGCTGCTTTCCCATGGACCTGTTTTAAACAGGTGCACATAAGACTTTTTAAACTTTGTTTTTGACCGACTTAAACTGCAACCGCTCCCCTTAAAATTAAGTTTTTCCAAAAAAGAGTGTTTGCACTTCGACTCGTAGACGTGTTGTCGTCAGGACATAACGCAAAACTGTCACTTGTTGGTTCCGTCTGCTCGCAATAAACAAGGAGACCTGCACTGGACATCTGTTATTTGTTGCATGAAAACAGCATTTAAAAAATCCTGTCACCTTGTTGTAGAACAGGGATCTCCAGCTCCGGTCCTGGTGAGCTCCTGTCCTGCAGGTTTTCCGTACTGCAACAGACCTGACTCACATTAATGGATCACTAACAGACTTGTGTAGAACTTGACAACAAGCTGTTGGAGATCCATTAATGTGAGTGTGTTGCAGTACAGAAAACCTGCAGGACAGTAGCTCACCAGGACCGGCGTTGGAGATCCCTGGATTAGAGAATTACTGAAGTTCAACTAATTCATCCTGAGGGAAACATGAGCGCCAGAACCACATTTATAAGCAGTACATTCTGTATCTGCCAAAATAGTTTAGGGCTGATTCACTGAAACAGCCACTCTTAGGTTCATGCTGCTATAAACTGGTCTATACAACACAATGTGGAGATATGACAGCATACGTATGCACTGAGACTATCACAGAGGAAAACCTAAAAGAAAAAAGTTTGGGAAATGCAAATGAGTGTCTCAGTTCATCCTCCTAAAAAGCACACAAGATGTGTTTTATTCTTGCTGAAATAATAACATTGTGTTTCTAATTGTTAGCCTTTAGCTGCCTTCCTCTCTTGTTTAAATACTGAGTCTGAGCTGGAACAAGTCTCCTTCACAGCCACACAGAACCTTTATTGTTTACGTCTGTTGGCGGCTTTTGGGACGTTCGTATGTGAAACAAGGGACTGTTCAAACAAAGTCACACACAGGAACCACATACTTCACCCACACACACACACACACAGCTGTCAGCACACGGCTAAAACGTACCGATGCACGTCCTTCCGTCGCTGGCGAACACGAAGCCAGTGGAGCACTCGCAGCGGAAGGTTCCAGGCTGATTGCTGCAGACGGCGTTGGGTCCGCACACCTGAGGAGTGTCCCGGCACTCGTCGATATCTGTCGACAGCAGATCGATGATGAGTAAGGATTTGCATTGAGTGCTGATGTGCAGATGTACAGGTGGTTTGATCACTTCTATCTGCTGATTAGAAGTATTAACTTACTGCACTTGGATCAGCTTTTTGTAGAGAAATAAGCACCTACAGCTGCACCAGCATGTTTGCAAGGCTCATCACAACGGCATCACACATCCATCCATCCATCCATCCATCATCTATACACCACTTAATCCTCACCAGGGTCGTGGGGGGCGGAGTCTATCCCAGCTGACTCAGGGTGAAGGCAGGTTCACCTGGACAGGTAACCAGTCTATCACAGGGCTACACTTAGAGACAGACAACCAAGCACACTCACATTCACACCTACGGACAATTTACAATCACCAATTAACCTCAGCATGTTTCTGGACTGTGGGAGGAAGCCGGAGAACCCGGAGAGAACCCACGCTGCACGGGGAGAACATGGAGACTCCACGCAGGAAGATCCCGGGTGTCCTCACCGGGACGCGACCCGGCGACCTTCTAGCTGCGAGGCGACGATGCTAGCCATCGTGCAGCCCGGCTCCACATCAGTGAAGCAAAAACGAACGATGGACAGAAGAGAAAAACTGAAAAGGACGATCTGGTTGCAAAAACAAACATCAGCTGTATGGAAATACATCAGCTACAGAAACGATGATGTCGACTGAAAACACTCTGTCAGCAGCATCTTGTTGCCGCCACATGAAACAACAAGACTCATTTGTTTGACCCTTTAAATCAGCAGCACAACTTGTCTTGGCAGAGCTGCATGAAAAATGTACGGTACAAGAAAAAGAACTGTGGACTCACATGCAGCTACAACAGACTCATTATGGACTTTATTATGAGAACAACTGAAAAGTCGCTGGTTTTCCAGATGATCACACGCAGCGAGGCTCTAACACACATGTTCATCATTGTGCCATTTTACATCCCATTCTCCATTTACATTTAAAGTGCTTTATTTTCACACTGTACATTCAGCTTAAATTGGTTTTGTTGTTCTTTTCTGACTTTAAAGTTATCTTCGTTTTGTATAACGTATACAAATCACTTTGTAACTGTGCTTGAGAAGATGCACAGATGAGGTTATTCAGAAACCTGTTTCATCACTGCGAGGTCGAGCACGTGGCGGTTGTGTTACCTTGGCAGTAGCGTCCGTCTCCAGCGAAACCAGTCGTACATTCGCAGCTGAACTGGAGGCCTTCACCGGGTCTGCACACAGCGTTAATGTCGCAGCCATGTCGACCAGTGAAACATGGATTCTGCTCCGGGAAGCCGCCTGGCAGTAAAATAAAAACACCGGGCAGGTTAGAACCAACGATAATAATAATAATAATGCAACATACACTACGGCCAGACAAAAAGAGCAAATGTTTCTCACGTGGCTCATGACTAATTAGAAATGTTGTGGAATAACCTGGAGATTTTTATTCAAGTTTAGTTAACGACCTCATTTTCACCTCATCATGCTGTGGAGGGACTGGTGACCTTCACACAATAGATGGCATCATGAGGAAAGAACATGATGTGGAGATACTGAAGCAACATCTCCAGACATCAGCAGGAAGTTACAGCTTGGACACTAATGGGTCTTCAGATGGACAATGACCCTCAGCATAGCGCCAGATTAGCTACAGAGAGGCTTCAGGACAACAGAGTCAGTGTTGTGGAGTGGCCATCACAAAGCCCTGATCTCCATCCTGTGGAGCAAGGAGACCAACAAACCTGACCCAGTTCCACCAGTTCTGTCAGGAGGAATGGGCCAGAACTCATCAGACTGCTGTGAGAAGCTTGTGGAAGGAAACCCAGAACGTTTGACCCAAGTCATAGAGTTTAAAGGCAACGCTAGCAGATACTGAGGAGATGGATGGAAACTTCTGACTCTGAAGAAAGTCATAAAAATTCTCTCTCTCATTATTCTGGCGTTTAGCAAATAGAAATAATGTTGGTGATCCTGACTGACCTGAAACAGGAAACGTTTAGTCTGATTTAATGTCAGACAGCGAGAAAAAATACCAGGTTATGTGTCTTTTTATATAGTGGATGTAAACTTCAGAGTCGGCGTCCTCTTGTTCCCATCATGCAGCTGAGAGCGAGAGCTCCATGTTTGAAGTTTCCTCCTCAGGAAACACGACCCAGATGTTCCACTTTTTGCCAACAAACCCCAGCTGAGTGGTGTTTGCTTGTGTAACACAGAACCCCCCCAGCACTCCCAACAACATGCCCCACCTGCACTGTTACCTTTAACCCTTCATTTTATTTTAAAAAAGAAAGAAAGAAAGAAAGAAATTCTCCTGATGCCATTTCCCCTGGTCTACTCCCTGATGCGGACCGAGGGTTGGTATCTCGTTGACCTCGGCCGCTGACCGTCACCCCCTGCCAACCCTCACGGTCTCTCTGATTGCAGCTGAGGAAATACAGCCCGGCTCAGATTACTGTTTATCTTTCTCTGATGTTCCACTGCAGACACCACCGAGGCACTAAACCGTTGGAGGCGTGTTTCGGTGCATTCCTCTGGGTAATAACACACATCAGTTTACTCTGACTGTTCCTGACAGACAAGCAAAAGACAAGGACCTGAACAATGTGACAACCTGCAACCGGGCCGGCCCACGTTACAAAACCTGTACCATCTGATTCCATCGATAAAACATGCGCTTGTTCCACCAGGAAAACTAAATAGTGTTATATTATGAAAGCTGCAACTGACAGTTATTTCCATTATTGATGAACCTGCCATTGACCTTCTTAATGGATCAACAAATTAGTTAAATCTAGAAAAAAATAAAATAAAATAGTAAAAAAAAAGATAAACGTTTCTTGATGATATCCAACAGTTATTTCCATTACTGATGAAAACATTATTTTCTAAAAACAGTATTTAGACAAAAAAAAATAAAGCTGCCAATGTTTTTATTTATTTATTTTCAGTCAAGCTCATATTTTTTTCATTTTTCTGTTCTCATCACAATTTAGCCTCCATAAAATGCTTCGTCTCATAGAAAGTGTTGGAAAAAAACGGGCTTATCGAGCCACAATGTCTCTCAATTTAAGAACAGGGCCAGTACCGACACTGAACCTTGTCCTTTATTGACTGACTGGGAAAATCGATTTTGGAAACCCATTTCTAAAAAAATAAATCAATAAATCTTGTTTTGTCCGACCAACAGTCCAACACCTCAGGATTTTCATTTTACTGTGATTCAAATGATTTTTCTCCCAATCAAGTAATCTTTTAATTGACAATTTGGTGCAGCTTCAATGCAAATTGTTTCCACTTTTTTTTAAGTAAACCACATTTCTTCTTCTTTTTTCGTTGTTTTGGTTAAAACTTAAACTTCATAGAATTTTTCAGAGTTAGAAAAACATGTGCAGGGAGGCTGAGTCCCTCCAAGGAATTCAAAAAAAAATTTGGGTACAGGAGGCGCATCATATCACTGATGATGTTAGATCTGGCGATACATTTGTTGTGGTGTTTTTAAGATTGAGTTCTTATGGATGTGAAATTGTGTCTGATTTTGAGGTGTTTTTGTTGTCTGGTTTCTGTCAAGGTGTCAGAACTCACTGTGGACTGAACCGATCTTGTTGCTCATGGCGTAGCGGATCAGATTGTTGCCGGCATCGAACATCACAAAGATCTGGTCCACGCTGAGCTGCTGGGTGGGCAGCGCCGCCCTGGTGGACTCATCGTGTGGGCAGCTCTGGAAGGTGATGGTCTGACGCCACTGGTAGCTTCTGGTCTGGACATCACCGTCTGGGGAGGTGACGGTGTAGTCGCGGTTGGAGGAGGAAGTGATCACTGAGAGGAGGAAGAGAAACAAAACAACGGTTCAGCATTAGAACACTTTGGTGGAAGTCTTTGGCCGAACAGGGATTCAGTGTTTTTGTGATTCAGCTTTTTTTTTTTTTTTGTTGACATTTTATTTAGCATGTTAATGGTAGCTTCTGCATCCTCATGTTAATGTCTTAATATGCTATTGTTAATAAACATACCAATGCTAATGCTAACGTTTACTAGGTTTAGCTTTAGACACAGTGTGTTTGTACGAGGTCTGAGCTGGTGTCCTTACAGTTTCTGTCATACTGGTAGATCTCCTTGTACGGGTTGATCTGGACAGTATATCCTTGTGGGATGGCCGGCAGCCGACCCTCCAGTGTGGTGCTCACCACCAGATGGTCGTGTTCATCGATCCCTTTAAACTGCTGTTTGATGCTGAGACGCTCATTACCAGGCTGGAAGATCACCTCAGCCTGCCGTGAAAACACTCCACCTGCAGGGAAGCATGTGGAAGACAACATAATGGTCTGTACAGAGTCATGCGGTTTTTAAGAAAATTAAGTGAAAGGCAACATGGATGGATGGATGGATGGATGGATGGATGGATGGATGGATGGATGGATGGATGGATGGATTCATGGATTCATGGATTCATGGATTCATGGATGGATTCATGGATTCATGGATGGATTCATGGATTCATGGATGGATGGATTTTTGACAAGGACTATATAATTATGGTCAGATGACTGGGGTACAGCGTCTTCAGAACACTGGAGGGTGCTCCTGGTCAGCATTAATGAGTACCTTTCAACAGTGGTACGAGGAGAGACAAATCATGGATCGACCAAGAGGTGTTGTGGATGCACTAGAACGAGTTTGAAACGCGGCTCCTCCAACTCGCAACTTGCAGGACTTAATGGATCTTATGCTAGCATCCTGATGCCAGGTATTACAGGATGCCTTCAGAGGTCTTTTAAAGTCCAGACCTTGGACCAACAGCGTATCGGACAGGGGTAGTTCTAATGTTATGGCTCATCAGTGTATTTCATTTATGTTAAACCAGCCATCATCATGAATGGTGAAAAATCAATAAACTCGCACTAAATAGCACCTAACACATCAATAAGCAACATCATCTCTCCTCACCAACAATACTGAAGCCATTCTGGTAACCAGGCTGCTCCAGGGCAAAGGCCCAGCCGATGACTCCCCCCAGCGAAGACAGCGGCTGCAGGGAGGGGCCCACAGTACCGTTGATGTTGCTGATAGCCACATATGCTCGTCCATCATTGGCTACCACATAGGAGTGTAAGTCATTGTTACCAAGCTCCACTGGTGTGGGAGAGCTCCCCACAAACACTCGACCATTCACCTTTCCATTCATCCTCTGGGGTTTTCCTGCAAAACAACATTTTTGATTACAAGAGCAGCAGTGCCAGGGAAGAGTCAGGGGATCGGCAGCCCTTCTACGTATTAGAGGATAAATCTGAGATGTGACTGATCATGGGATAGGCAAAGAAGAGACAGCAAAGCTCTGCTACACATATTTAAAGTCACATCTTTTCTTTCCTTGTTGAAAATCAAGATTTTTTAGGGCTTCATGACTAGTATATGTAATTAAATGAGACTGTATCAACACTTTACAAGTCAAAAGTAAACTAAAAATTCTATTTTTGACTACTGTAACCACACAAAGGTTATAGGCCACAGGAAACTGTCATAGCCATTTTATTTTTGTTGTGTGTTATTAATTGAGAAACAAAATCTGACAAAATTTGGGGATTACTGCAGCTTTGTAGTGCTTGTCAGACATGATTTGTCTTCACAGGAGTTTCAGTAACACTGAAAATGTCTCACCTTCTGCAACACAATCCCTCCCGTTGCCATAGAAGCCAGGCCTACAATGGCAGCAGTACCCATCGCTGTAATCCCGGCAGTCAGCGAAAGCCGAGCATTTGTGCCTGTTGTGAGCACACGTCTCCAAATTGTATGCAAACACTGTAAAACGAACCAATAAGGGCATCAGTCAGCTTGGCTTCAGTTAAACTAAAACTGAACAAATTTCATAGAAGCTCTTGACAGGATGGAAAAAAACCACATACACACAAAAGGTCGGAGCTTTCATCACTTACCGTTCACATTCAGATCTTCAACTTCATCTACGACAACAATCTGGGGGTGCTGGGGACGAGAATGTGGTGGCACTGGTTGGACCGGCTCAGGGTTGGTGTACCGTGGTTCAACCGGATCAGGGTTAGGGTATCTCGGCACAACTGGGGAGTATCTAGGCTCACTGGGCTCAGGAATGGTGTATCTTGGTTGCAGAGTCTCAGGGACAGGGTATCCGGTCTTGGTTTGGTCAGGGTATCTTGGCCCAAGTTGATCCGGATATCTTGGTTGGACCCGTTCAGTGTTGGTGGATGTTGGTGCGACAGTCTCTGATTCGATGTATTCTTGGTAAGGTTCTGCAGTACTGGGTTTGATGTGTCCTGGTGTGACATTTTCAACTTCTGGGTACCTGGGTTGGTACTCACTGGGAGTGGCCCTTGTCATGTGAGTTTCATAGGTAGTGGTTTCATCGGGTTGTCGTGGCGACATGGTCACAGGAAGCTCAGTAGCGTCGTTGTCCTCAGGAGAGCGAGTGGCCATCCCTGGTGTGATGTTGATGAAGATTGGTGTCGCACCAATCTCATACACCCAAACTCCATTCCGTGCCGAGTTTGTCTTTCTGGTTGAACAGAGCAAAAAATATTAATCAGTGTGAATGAAAGGGCACAATTTTAAAGGAGGACGGTTAACAGCACCTTCCACATACTAGCATGTTCCTTACTGTGGAAAACTTTGGCTTTGAAAGATGGATCGTTAAGTTATTTTAATACATTTTGTGTGCATAAAGTATCTATACTTTAAATTTCAACACAAATCAACCATCGCCACTCGTCATCCAGCGACATCAGATTCATACTTGGTAAGATCCCTGATGGAGGTCTCGTCATCGGTGGTAGTGCGGAAGTATGTTCCCTGTATGGTGTTCCAGAACCATCCCGACACAGTGCCTTCACTGAAGCCGGCCTCCAGCAGCTTGCTTTCTCCCTCTACCGATGTGGAGAGGAACTGCAGGCCATCTCTGGGGTACAAGAGGATGGCGTAGGAAGACGACTCCATTGAGGCCAAAACCAGCTGGAAGGTGTTTCTCTGAAAATACAAATGAGACGTTTGTCCCAGCAATTCTTGGTTTTAGTGCACAGTTCTGCTAAGTGTCCATTCTGACAGAAACAGCAAAGACCAGCGTTTAATAACAAAGAAATTTCAGACCAAAATCCATTAATTTTGCAGACATCATAGCAGGGAATAGCACTAATCCTTCAACAGAGTTTGACTTAGTTTGGCCTATTTGTTTGTTTTAGCTTGATTTGTTTTGGATTTGTTCAGATCAGCTGCTGACTATCTGAGACTACTATAAGCAGATCCCCTAAAATGAAAATACAGCATGTGGTCACAATGATTTTACAAACATGCATATAAACATATACAGCAATTATTACTATACTATTAATATACTCTATGTAAAGGTAAGCTAATGCCATTGATAACACGATGTATAGCTCACGCTCTGATGCAAAAGAAAAATCACAGACCTGAGATGTAAAGCAAACCATCCCCTATGAGCCAAACCAAACAGTCCCACACCTTAGCGTCCAGTCCGTCCCCTCGTCCAGACGTCCCTCGGGCGGCCATGCTCTCCCAGGTGACAATGAGGGTGTTGGTGGGTTCCACTCCCTCGTCGCTTGGAAAAGCCCGTCTGATGTGTTCAGCTGCCTGACTCAGCACATCCGGGCTGCTGTCCTGCCTGTAATAAACTTTCCCCTGTCCGTCGCTGTTGTCCAGGTCTCCCAGCAGCGCTGCGATCATTTTAAAATCACTGGGCATCATCCCCAAGTACTCCTGCTGAGCCGGAGGGTCGGCAAAAGCAACAAATCCGTTGGTGTTAATCTGGAACAAGAGGAGGAAGATCGGGTAGTTTAGTTAGCCGAGGATCTCAAACTACAGGAAATACATTTATGCCATTTGAAAATATTGTAAGGATTCTGATATTCCATGATTATCTTTTTCATAATATCGCGTAACAATGGCCAAGTAACAGTTATGAGGAAGGATTTAAGAGTTATGGTCTGTAAGGTGGCTCGGTGGTTAGCACCGTGGCCTCACAGCTAGAAGGTCGCCGGTTGGCGTCCCGGTGAGGACACCCGGGATCTTTCTGCGTGGAGTCTCCATGTTCTCCCTGTGCAGCGTGGGTTCTCTCCGGGTTCTCCGGCTTCCTCCCACAGTCCAGAAACATGCTGAGGTTAATTGGTGATTGTAAATTGTCTGTAGGTGTGAATGTGAGTGTGCTTGGTTGTCTGTCTCTAAGTGTAGCCCTGTGATAGACTGGTTACCTGTCCAGGTGAACCTGCCTTCACCCTGAGTCAGCTGGGATAGGCTCCGCCCCCCATGACCCTGGTGAGGTGTAGAGATGATGGATGGATGGATTTAATAGTTCTGATCTCCTTCATACTTATGACCTCTAAGTTTCTAGCTGACAGAACTCAGGATTTGTCTAATGAAGGACTGGCAGTGAAACAAATAAATGAAGTTTTGGAAAACATTTTGAGAAATTTGGAATGAGAAATAAGCTTTCCTGGTACAACAGTTATGAGGTGGAATCTTGTACCTACAACTTCGCTTCATCACACTGTGACAAAGTTTCTTATAAATTTCAGGTCTGAACTAAAAATTATGTATTACCTTAAAATAATCAGTGATGCATCATAATGATGTAAATAATTATTATTTGTTGTTAACTAGTGTAGTTCCTGGTCTCCCTGTGATCCATATTTAATTAGAATGTATTGTCTCTATACTGGAATTACACATACTTATATACACTGGTGAAAAAAAAAAAAACCCTGTGCTGCAATCATTCTAATAATTATGACATACGAGATCAAAATCATGGAATATTAAAACAACAACTTGGTTTTGGGTGTTGGGTTGGCAGCAACAGGCTTCCTCAGTTCAGACGGACAGGAGTAGTGACCTGCTGGGAAAACTTCAGGGGGCCTGGAACACGCATCAAACATGACCAAGAAGGATTTAGGCTCCAGAGAAGGAGGCAGTGAGGGTGTAGATATGGTTTGTTCATTTAAAAAAGTTGAGTAGGAGTGAGAAAAGACACGGGGTCAGCTGGTTTTCTCATGTTTTAAATACAGCTGCCGAGCACAGAAAGACCTCCAGTGAACGTTCACGACTCTCCTGCAGCCCGACGTCCTTTTGCAGCTCTGCTCGCTTTGTCAGCCCACAGGAATTCCACACAATAACTTCCCATTCACTCAGAAGAATAGGATCGCTTTAACCTTATTAACTCAAATCCGCCTTACACTGAATTCCATAGTTACTGTTTGAGCCCGGAGCACCATGAACCGTGACCATGAAGTGTATCTATGGAGTGTGTCCTCTCCGTCCAAGGCGAAGGCGAAAAACAGCCTTAGTTCATGTCTCAGCGACGGCTCGGCGGGCCATTCGCTGCTGTTTGGCCAAAACACTGATTGCACCAGACTGACAGCTTTTTTAAGTTACATGACATATTTTATTTATTTTGGTCTGTTGACTTGGTAAATGGTGAATGGTCTGCACTTACATAGCAGCTTTTATTCAAAGCGCTTTACAATGTGTTTCGCATTCACCCATTCAACCTTGCGATTGGAGGACAACCCGCTCCACCACCTGAGCCACAGCCGCCCCCTTAACAAGGTCAGTGTACTGCAGGAGACCAGGAACCTTTAGAAGAACTTAGCTGCTCTACCTGTGTTTCCATTAGAGGAAATAGGTCTACGAGTAAACTGAAGTTCTAAGAAAAATGTTCTCCTTAAAAGGTTGTACTTTCTGAAGGTTCAGGAAGTTCTGGAGGAGGCTTGCAGCGCTGAATGCCAACGACTGAGAACAGGCTAAAGAAAGGCAAGCGCTGCGTTTAAAGACCTGCAACTGCAAGTATGGTTTCGCTCAACAGAGTAGGCTACAGAAGTAATCCTGGAAAGCATCTATGAATACAGGACTAAAGCCAGGTGGTGGTGAATCCACAAGGAGAGGGTCTAACTGAAGTTCAGGTCATCAGTGTTTTGTTTTTTATTCACACGCAGCAGAGAAAAACTTTCTTCTATTCATGTGTTCAGTCTGGTGAAAAACTACCTCCAAAGTTCTCGTATGTGCGCGAAACACAAACATAAACCAGACAAGTAGACACACATATGCATGAAAAACCCAGTTACATCCACATGTAGAGCGGTGGAGGAGTTATGAAACAGGTGTTTTCTGTTTGCCTAAAGTTAAATGTTAGGAAGCTAAAGCTAAAGTTTGAGGCATCACTTCTTTGCTGCTCAGCACCAAACCCTTATAAAGCTTTGTTGAAGCTGCACAAAAGCTGTTGTAGCGTTTAAGGTCAAATGCAACAGAAACAGACTGAGTGAATAAATCATGATCTTGATGAAGCATCAACGTCCATCGAAGAGATAAAAAACATCAAATGTGTGTGAAGCAATGAGGAAACTGTTCCCTTCCTCTCGTTATTACATTAACCTAACATCCATCCATCTGTCGTTTTTTTCTGTTTATCCACATCAGGACAGGAAGTCAGCAGGCTCGGCAGGTCATTCCACATGTCACTGCTCCTGGGGAAGCCTAAGCTGCTCCCAGGCCAGATGAGATATGCATTCCCACCGGTGGGTTCTGGTTCTACTCCAGGACCTCCTTCCAGGTGGATGTTCTTGAAAAACTTGAAAGGAAGGCGGCCAGGAGGCGTTCCAATCAGACGCCCAAACCACCTCAGCTGGCTCATGTCAAGAAACAGCGATTCTACGCCAAGCTCCGTACTGAAGTCAGAATTCAGACTTGTAACCACCATCAGAGCTTCTGATTACAGGTGAGGATTGGATCAGCCAGTAATTGAGAGCTTTGCCTGCTGGCTCCCTGACTGGGCTGAACTGTCGTATATCCATCCTGATTTCTGCATTCATGATGGACAGGAGGTCTTTCAGTTGCAGCCTCTTGTTGTGTCTTCTTCTGCAATGGTTTAATTAAAAAGACTTTAAAATCAGTTCCACCGACTGACTCTGTCGCATCAATTGCTAATATGCACATAATGGCAGTGGATGGAAACTGGCTTTAATTCACATTTTTGGTTAGCAGTTGCTCTTCACTTGGACGGCAGATCTGAGTTCACTCAAGCTAAAAAAAAGCTGCACTCTTCGACCTTCAGGGCTTCTCTCTGTTCAGACTGTCCTGGATGTGAAGAGAACACTGTGGCTGTAAAATGGCTGCCGTGATGCCTGTCACATCTCACAATAATCACCAATTGTCCTCTGCACTAAAGGCTATAAGCTGCCATAATTATTTACTGAAGGATTATCGGCCTGTGGACCTGGAATTCCACACATTTCCACATGGTTAATGTGCAACTGTAGATCAGGGGCCTCCCACCTCAGACAAGCCATCAAACCCCAGGGCAGACATGAGCACAACTGCCATCGGCACACATTTCTGTATTAGTCTTGTGAAAGGTCAGCAGCAACTTAAGCCACAGAGAATGATTAGGTAACCCCAAGAAATCCTCAAGAAGAAAAAAACACAAACAAAAACACAAGTAAGGATGTAAGCGTTGGGTCGACACAGACGAGCCAAAACATTCTGACCACTCACAGACAGACGAGTATCTCGTAGCAACGGCGCATGTCGCGGTCAGAGCCATATTAGATGTCACATATACAGTTGGCTCTCGTAATCAACAAACTGGAACTAAAACAAAAGCGTAGGTGTAAAAACTGGAGCCACTTAAATGGGTGGCAGCATCTCCAAACAGGGTGAAGCTTATGAGGTGCTTCCAGTCAGCAGCGGTAAGTATCTACTGACCAGAGGAGGACAAACCGTGAGCTGACCAGGGTGTCAGAGATGTGCTAGAACGAGTCTGATCCAAGTGGATGCAACTCACAACGTCAAACTTAACTAAAAGGATCTGCTGCTAAGGTCTTGGTACCTGACACCACAGAACATCTTCAGAGGTCTTTTTGTGAGTCTGAGCTGTTTTAGTCCGACCTGAAGGATTAGCAGCGTGTCAGGCAGCCGGTCTTAATGTTTTGGTCCATCAGTGTAATGTCTCCTACAGACGTGTGTGGATGAACTGCTGAAGTGTGGATTTGCACTGAAGCCTGGGTGATAAAATCCATTTTCAGTTTCCACTTTGATGATGTTTGTTATCACCTCTGCATACAGGTGACATGTTTTTGCAATTTGGCAAAATGGCAATCAGAATCTTTACACTTACCTGACTAAATTATGCTATCCACCAGTGCCACCAGTATCCACCATAAGCAAACATTGACTTTAGTTGGGGGCTACAAGGTGGAGCGGTGGTTAGCACCGTTGCCTCGCAGCTAGAAGGTTGACGATTCGCGTCCTGGTGAGGACATCCAGGATCTTTCTGCATGGAGTCTCCATGTTCTCCCCGTTCTCCGGCTTCCTCCCGCACAACATAATCATGGAAGAGGTGGTGATAGACACCGTCAGGGAGATGGAATTCCAAATTCCCCAATCATTTACTTTAAAACATTTACAAATAGCCACAACAGCCAATAGGTGTTTTTCAGATGTACTGAAGCAGGTAATTTGGCAGCTAAACTACATTAGAGATATTTTTTTATGAGAGTGTTATAGTTAATGCTGTTTTGAGCTATCATGTGTTCTGAATCTATATTTCTCCACTGAACCTATGATCCTGTTTTTTCTACTGAGCACAGTGCACGTCCTTGAAGATATCATGGCTGGTTAGACCTGGTTTACAGACGAGGAAACAACTGAAACTCTATTCTATCGGTTAGGGTTGTTACTGTGGATACACGCCGTACCAACAGCATCCACACATGATGCTTACCACATTTCAAGAACGTGGACAGAGCATGAATGAGGTCCACGTCATTGGTAACTGGCCAATTATACTCGGTTGCGTACGAGTCCAACCTCTGTTCAGGGCAGGCCCAGCCCGGGAAGATAAATGTGAATCATTTCTGGATATCGGGGCTCCTTCTGATAGAGCTAACGCAAGGGCTCTGTCACCCCGAGCCCAGCGCTGCCTCACTTTACCTGTGACCTAAATAAATTCTACATCTGTGAACTGATGATTTGTCCGGTTCCAATGAAAGAATCGGGGCTAACAAGAGGAAGACGGTTGTGAAGCAGTGAGATGAAACTGTTGTGACTTAGGAAGGAAATTATCTTCCATCCAGAGCAAACTGCTGCTGATATTCAACCGAGGCCTTGAATCTATCAGCAGCTCCAGACATAAACTGTATATTTAATAGTCCTCCATCCTGCCTCACCGAGTTCATCCATGCAGGCAGAAAGACAAAACAGCCACTTGGTGCAGACACGTGTCTTCTCAGTGAAATGGTCTGCTCTTATAAATGGTCTGCTCTTACATAGCGCTTTTATCCAAAGCGCTTTTCGACGTGTTTCTCATTCACCCATTTTCACACACTTTCATACACCAGTGGTGACATGCAAGGTGCTGCCTGCCATTGGGAGCAAGTTCGGGTTCAGTGTTTCGTCCGGCTGTGGAGGATCGAACCACCAACCTTGCGACTGGAGGACAACCTGCTCTCCCACCTGAGCCACAGCCGCCCTCTTTGTGAAGCAAAGAGAGGAGACAGGCCAGAGAAAACCAGAGAAAGTTTCCAAAGTTTGGGATCGTTTCAGGACGAATAAACAAACAGAACTCTGTGCAGTGTGTCTATTGTAGAGCTGAACTTTCCCACAAGAGCCAGACATCAGTGCTGATTGAGGGCCAGTTCATGCTTGCTGTGTCACAGACGTCACACAAAAGTTGATATTATTATTGTTTGATTTGTTATTTCTTGCACTTGTGTGACTCCTTGTACGAAACAGATTCATGTTTAACACAAGGAAATGAAGACTCTAGATTCTCTGAATTTAGCCACCTCAGATTTAATAAACTATTTGATCTAAATGGAACAAACACTTCCACCATTGGACTCCCAGCCAGAGGACGGTGATGCATCTTTCTTCATCGCTCTTTGTCTCTAACATTTCCTGTTGCTCTGATAAAGGCAGGGTGTTCGGAAATGATCTTAAAAAATAAGATCGTTTGGCTGAGAGAAGCAGTTTGCAGGGAGAACTGTAACTACACAGCAGCAGTAAATCTGGCCTCCCATCCAGTTACTGGTTACAGCTGAACCACTGGAAGCAACAGTCAGCACCATTTATATCCCAAAGACAAAAGAAATTACAGGTTTGTTACCATCAGAGCAAATCCAGATACTTCACACACTCAGCTATCACCACTCACCATCTTTGAAATATTTTTTTACACACTAATTTTCACCATAAAGCCCCGCTGTGATAAAAGAACAGAAACTTAACGGGCTTTCTTTTAGCTGATGCTGATCCATTAGAAGATGCCTAGATCTGCTCCGATACAGACCCTGAGGATCGGCTCAGAACATCTCTACAACTATGTTGAAACACAGTGCAAGACTCCAAATGTCACCGTCACTTGTAGGCCTTGTAGGGATCCAGCTACGAGGACGGTTTGTCAGGGCGCCGTGACCCTGAGCAAACTCTCAAAGGCAAAATAATGGTTTGTGAGTAAAAACAAACTTCATGCTTTGGTGGCTGCAGTTTGGGCAGAATAGTTGGAAATATCATTTGTCATAGCTCTACTATTCTGACTTACAAAATACAGAATGATCCACCTGAGCAGCAGGTACATGAGAAACCTTTAGAAGCATCCATCCATCCATTATCTAAGCAGCCAAAGTTTAAAGGTCAGATCCTCTGACAACATGAAAGAAAGAAATGTGAGCACTGGAGATGATGCTGGAAGATGTGAGAGGTGAGGAAACACAAGACAAAGAGGAAAGCTGCTTTGCTTGAGTGCCTCTGTAAAGCCTGGAGTGTCTCAGCAGACACGTGTCTTCAGGGGAGCTTTTGACCGCCATCATCCTCCCCCAACCGCTCCCCTCCGCCCTGCAGACTTCCTCCAGAGTAACGCATGAATGGCAGCAGCATGTGGGTGAAAGGCCGGGGTCTCCCAGCAGGTATCTGACTTTAGAGGAGACGCCTGCAGAGTTGAAGAGCTTCACCACAGAGCACACAGCAGAGCTTTTGTGTGAGCAGAACAAGCTAACAGCTAAACACAACCATCGGGACGTTAGCAGGCTGGACAGAGGGACAGAAGGACAGACAGACAGAGGGCCAGAGGGCGATGGAAGGCTCAGGCTGGAGCTACGACAAACTGACAAATCAGCATCTGTGTGGACTTTCTATTGGCCATTTGTTTTATTACTGTACTCTTGCTTATTTGCAAAAACCAATGACATCATATAATGCTACTTTCCTAATCATGTAGTTTTGCTGCCTAAAGCTTCCAAACAGTAAAAGACTGAAAGACTTCTCTCACTGTTTTCCTTTTTGACCTCCTTAAACCAGAAGCCTTACCTACTGGGTCATGTTCTGACATTTTGGGAAGAATATACAGAACCTTTCCTTTAGTATGTAAATGAGAATAGAGACGAGTTGTACAGGAACATAATTTAGAGGTTGAAATGTGCTCTGGACACATACAAACATTTTGAAAATGAATATAAGAAAATACACCATTTTAGTGCAAATACAGGCAGCTTCAATTTTTAGTACATTTACGACAAACTTAACATGATTGTAAATACCTAAAACAAATAAAGATGGTGATGCATGTAACACCTTTGGAGGATTGTAAACTGAGAAAAAACACCAAAGGTACCAGAACCCTGCGTTTAATAAAGAGCTTTACAGGTTGCATCTGATTAAACCGTCCTCTCACACCAAAGGTAAGAGGGATCGAAGCAGCAACCACCTCAGCTGCACCACATGATACGAAAGCTATACGGAGCATTTGAAGACTTGTTCTGGAAGATCAATAACCAGAAATACCTGCATCTGCATCAGTGTTTCCAACTTATGTTCTGACTTAACGTTACATGAATGCAACAACATGAAGCACTGCTGTTACTGTAGGAACTAAACTGTCTGTTAAAAAGTTCCAGGTTTCAATCAGCACAAAAATGGTGACAAAAATCATGTTAACTAAAGCTTGACTGTAACAGGAAGTCCTAAGGTTCTGGAGAATCAGTACCATCAGCTGTGTTATCTCGACAAACCACTGAATTAACATCCACATGATGGTGCTAAAATCTGGCAAAAAAAAATGCACCAAATTTAAATGAAAACTTCATTTAACGCTAACAGAAGTTCCTGGAACCGACTCCAGCAGGACAATGAGTTGAAACTGCTCCACAGGAATGTAAAGTAGCTGTTGGGCAAAGCCAATGTGAAGCACAGCTTAGGTGTTGTGTTGTTTATGCAGCGAACTGCACAGTGGGAAATGTATTCTTCCTCTGCCGCATACTTGTGATGCTTTCAGCTGTTAATGGCCTGGCTCAACATGTAATAATGCATGCACTGTTTGAGGACCTGCAGCGGTGGGATCCCATAAAGTCCTCGGGGTTAAACTTGCCAATATGCGGCTGACATCACACATGTCCAACCCCTGAGATCATCTCTATCAGTGTGAGAACAGCGGAGGGAGGAAACACTCGGAGTGCTGCCATCTGGTTTTGGAGGACAGATGTCTCGTGTCTACACATTCCAGATGTGCCAACCCTACGAGGACGCTCCGCTTCCTGTGAGGGATCGAGCATGAAACTAGAAAACCTCCACAGCAGCAAAACCTGGAGCCGAGCCAGGACACAGTGCCTCACAGACAACTGCAGGGTTATCAGTCCTGATGTGGCTTTATTTGGAAAAAGGAGGCTGAGGAGTGTCACTGTAGAGCTGATAATTACTGGGGAGGCACAGAGCGACAGGATGTCACTCATTTTGGGGGGTTGGGGGGTTAGCTGGACTCACTTAAAAGAGGGGATGGGTCCTTTATGGACTGCAGACTCACAGAAACCAATTAGAGCTTCACACTGCGGGAAAACCCAGCAGAGGAGGCTGAGAGGTAATCACTGGCAGCTGTCAGTCTGATGCTTTTCTCTGAAAAATCTCAGAAGAAGTCGATACAGATCTATGTTGTTTAGATCAGACAAACCCACATGACTTTAAACTCTAGTAGAGATCCCAAAGTCCCCAAACATTTCGGTTAGAATAGTATACCCTCGACTGTGGTCAGGAAACGTCATTAAATCAGCCTGTTGTGTTCTTCTGTTTCTTGTGTACGAGACAGAAAGCACTGGTCAGGGCCTCGTTTCCTGAACGCATCCTACTGGTTAAGATGCTCTCAGAGGAGTGATTAACGAGTCAGTCCTACCCTCGTAAAGCATCTCAAGAACCAGTGTTACAGATCCTGGGGGAAATGGTGGCTCTGCATATGAATCATGAGTTTCTACTCTAATCTTCTCTCTGCTCTGTAAACACAACCTGCAGTTCAGCCGAAAAGTCGCTGAGCTTGTTTCACAGAAGGTTGGCAGGACTCTGAGGGGCTCCCTGAAGTAGCAGCAGATTCTAAGTTTAGTTTGTTAAACCCACCCAGAGACACGGAAATGATCTGAAGCTGTAGACGTCTCCTGCACGTTACACCTCGTTGTCATACATACAATACAAAACATTGCTTTGTGTCATTTGCAGCACTTGTGCAATCTGATGGACGTACTTCTACAGTAAAACTAATGATGCATTACAGATAGTTAAATAAGAGCTACTTACACACAATTTAAGACAAGAAAGTTCTGCTTTTGATGACAGTCGGGACATATAGGGTCGGTTGTTTTGTAGTCATCTGTTGGCTAAAGCTCAAAACCAAACATAGCTGTGATTAGACTTATACGTCAAAGTAAGGTATCAGAAACTGTGTCTGACTTGTTATAACGGATTAAAGAATGGAAATGAATATGTACATGTCAGTGGAGAAGTTTGGAAATGATTCTGCTGGAAAAGTGTGTCTCATTATTTTCTAACACCGTGTCAAAGTGCACGTTTCTTACAGGGAAATAGTCGATGTTGGAGGATCGTGGTTGCCAGAGAGAACATGATTACCACACTGGTGCAATATTAACAACGCCTCAAAGCACATTTTTCAAGTTCATATTCCACTGGATTTTAAAACTATGTTTTCTGGGCAACAAAACTGAAGCAATGCAAACAGCAGATGGATACGTCTGGAATATACTTTGGGCAGCAGGCAGAAAAAAAAGCCATTACAAAGAAGTGGAAGGTGGAGAGAGAACCAAGGACTGGGCTCAAATAATGGTCGACATTTACAAAATGGAAAAGACTAGCTTCACAGTGAATTTAAAGATGGACCTGTTTGTTAAACACTGGAGGAAATATGCTAAACAGTATGTGCCTGATATTGTGTAGAATATATTTTTCAGGTTTCAGCTGCAGGGCTGTCCCACCTTGATACGGATGTTAGTTTTGTTTTTGTTTTTTCATAAATATTTACTTGAATTATTCCTAGTTTGTGATGTTTTCTTTACTTTTTCATACAAAAAAATGGGAAAGAGACACAACAGGAAATGCCACGTTTTCATATTTCCTACTATCTGGGTATTATCATCATTGACTATGTATTCACTGTATCTGGTAACTAAGATTTGTTCAAGTCGCTTATCGTTCAATAAAAACATTTAAAAAAAGACAAGAAACTGTGTCTGTGCCGAAACTCGTGTCACCAGCAGTTATGACAAAGAACACCCGACCAAAACAAGGAATCAAACACATAGATTCAACCAGTTACCAAGCAGACAGACCAACGATCATCTCTGCTCATGGGGTAGAACCAACAGGACGCCCAGCAGCCACACATTTCCTGTCCTGTATGTGAACACAGCCTGCGGGTGAACACTGCTTAACTGATTTATCCTCCAACAACAAACCTGATAACATGTCTGCTCAGAATTAAACAAGCTGGGCCCTCGGTGAAGGCGACCGGACCTTCACCGGGTCCCGACAACTTCCTGTGGAGACAGACAGACAGAGCTCTGTGTGGTCTGAAGCCTTTTGTTTCAACGGGGGAATGGAGAACAAATGGTGAAGTGACCGAAACAGGGAAGAAGAAACACTCTTGATGCATCAGGGTGTCGAGGAGGTTCAGCAGCTTGTGCAGATTCTGAGCAGTTTTGTCGATAAGTAGTGAAAAAAGAAAACGTCTCAGTCACATTGGTTTCTATACACAATATGTGGCATCAGCCTTCTCTGTTCACATATTTATTGTTTTCTTTATGGTTGTTTCTTTACCTTGTTAGCTATTTCAGTAAATCTGTAGTACTTACTGATTTTCTCAGTATACTGTTTTTACATTTTAAATGTATGAACTATGACATTTTGTACTTTCACCAGAACTAATTCTGGCGAGACGTTTATAGAAAAGTGATTCAGACATGACTCCAGTGCATGATGCTGAGGAGTACATGTTTTAAGGAGGCAGTCCACATCACTGTCACTTTTTAAACTGATAAGATGAATTTGCTAACAAACAGCTGCTTTTTCTCAGATTTAGCAGTCGTGTCTGTGTTCACCTGATGAACCTCGATCCAGCGTTTCAGCTCAGTTTTTGGTCTCTACCATCCTTTGACAGAAATAAGTGGCTTCTTCCCTGTTATATACTTCACTGTGTTCACCACCTACTCTCCAACAGTGTCTCTCTGCTATGTGCTGCTGAGAACGATGCTCTGAGAGCACCGCGAGCTGCAGATTCACCTGATAATGCTTTGTTAGTTCATCACCACCAGAGAAACCTGAAACATGTCATTTCATGCATTTTTACTTTAAAAAACATTGATTATAGTAGCTTTTCATAGGGAGCAGCCCTAACCCTGTCATGATGAAATTTATCCACTTAAATCCCAGAAACCTCGATGACTCTGATCATGGTTGAATCGTCACCACATACTTTGATCAAAGGAGCAGAGAAAGCCAGAAACCAAACCCCCCCTCTGGGAAACAATACGACAATGACCAAGACAATGCGACTAAAACAAGCGTATCAACCAACCGCAAAAGAAAAAGAAAAAAGAAAAACGGGACCAAGTTTAAAGGCGGATGCCCAAAAGGAGACCACGATCTTCATTCAAGAGCACAAACCAGAACAAACCCAAACGCAATGGAAAAAGCCAGAAACCAAAACCCTCTTGGGAAACAATGTGACACAAATCATGACAACACGACTAGACAAGTGTATTAATCAACCGTTGAAGAACACAAAAAAGAAAACAAGACAAAATTTAAAGGCAGATGCCCAAAAGGAGACCACAATCCCTAATCAAGACAACAAACCAGAACAAACCCAAACGAAATGGAGAAAGTCAGAAACTAAACCCCCTCTGGGAAACAATATGACACTAACTAGAGAGTATTGACAGCGTGTGACGGTCAGTGCATTGCCTTTGGCTCCCCAGTTCACCTGCTGAGTCGTGGGACAAAGCGAGGGGAGGCGTCCAGACGGTTTAACCAAACCAAACCCTATTATGATGACATTTATCCCCTTACATCCCAGAAACCTGGACGACTTTGATGAGGGTTGAATCGTCACCACATACTTTGACCAAGTCAGTGAGTTTAGAGGGTGGACCGACGCTTTACTAGTTTCAACACTGTTTGGAGTTACTACTGGTGACTAGTAGGACGCAGCTTTAGCCTCAGTGCTGCAGTGGAGGAATGAAACAGCAGCAACATGTCCTCCAACTGCTTCTGTACTGCTGGAAATAAAGCTAGAAGAAGAGTCAGGGCCGTTTCTGCAGCAGGCATTTCAGTTCACGTAGCTAAAGACTCAACAGTTTCCCTGAGGTTCCCCACCAAAGAGATCAATGAAGTTCTATCTAATCTAATCTAATGGGAGCTCAAATAATTGGTCAGATTACTCTAATGGGGCCCCAGGGAAAGTCTTTACGGTTGGGGCCCCATTGCCTTCCCACAATGCCGCCTGCCTGTGCTGTGCCCCGTCACCTCCGAGCACACACAGACCAACCAGTACTCTGAAACATCACCAGTGTTTTATTGATTAAACACTTCTGCAACAACTCACGGGTCACACTGTTACACCGCTAACAGCTAGCGTTTGCATTATCAGTTAATCTGCAGATTCATTTGTCAATTAATCAATTAGTTATTTAGTCTATAAATATTTTAAGAAATTGTGGGAAAAAACATCTTACATGTGCTTGTTTTGTCTGACCAACTGGCCAAAATAGATTTTAAAAAACATATTCACTGACAGATAAGACAATAAACAAATCTTCACAATTGACCGTTTGGTATTTTTGCCTAAAAAATCAGCTTAAGTACTATAATGCAATGCAGGATGGCTTTAATTAAGTAAAAACACACTGAAAGCAGAGCAAACTGACCGAATTTAAAATGAAGAAAATGCCCCCAAGTTAGAACAAAGTAAGACAACAAACGGTAAAAACTGAATTTTCACATCTCCTACAAAACCAGATCGCAGCATTAGGAAACAAGGCAGGACGTGAGTGGAGTACGTTCCCAGACAAGTTTGTACTTCACCAAAAGTACCAAAAAACTGAGAACAAACTTGAGCAACAAAACTGTAAAACAATGAGAAAGAAACAGGAAACTGGAGCTTTCATCTTATTTCAGTTTAACAATGAGTGTAGATGCTCCAATCTGGATTAGCTGTCACATGACCTGAGGAATGTGTGTGTGTGTGTGTGTGTGTGTGTGTGTGTGTGTGTGGCCTGATGAAAGGCTTATCTATGTTGGCTTTTAATTTACTCACATTCCAGCCCCTGTTCATACATTAACAGAGGATCCATCGCGTCTCTCGACTCAAACTCATCTAAACAAGCAGCACAACTCCCCCCACAGCCCCACACACCCCACACAGCCCCACACACCCCACACACCCCACACACCCCACACACCCCACATCGGGCTGCTCCCACATCGACAGTAGTGATAAATATTTGACACAATCACCATGAATCAGACGGTCGGAAACCACAACCAGCAGCAGTGACTGCAGGCAGAAGCACGCTGAGGAGACTCTTGTTTTGTAAACAGGCATCAAAATGTGTGAAGGTAATTAAGAGCCAATAGAAGAGCTTATCAGGTGTCGACAAACACACACACACACACACACACACACACACAAAGAGTGCAGACATTGCATTGACAAAGCAATTATCTTATCAGTGAGATCAGTCAAGCAGAGGCTCACACTCAGATTAAAGTCACAGTACAGGTAGAGAAATAAAGGTTGGAATGAAATCTCTGATAGAAGTCGATGTGTCAGTAAAAGTTAAGGTTGAGTTCGGAGAGTTGAAGTGGCAGTCAGAATAAAGGATGACACACGAGTAGGTTCTAACAGGCGTCATTCAGGGAAGCTGAAGCGGAAAATAACTCAACATGAAAACAGAAGAAGAAGTGAGTGCGAGTTCAAGTCAGTGTTCTTCAGGATGGGGTCAGTTCAGCAGAAGTGTCTGAATGCAGTTGAAGTGAACGGCGTATAAACGGTGGAAGACGTGCGACTGGTGAACATCTGAGAGCAGAAAGCAGCTGAAGTGTGATCACGGTGAGTAAAGCCTTGGTTACACCGTGGTGAGACTTTGTGCTCTTGTTCTAGTCTGTAGGAATCCACTTGGAGGACTTGGTCTCAGACATGCTCTGGTCTCTGTGTTCTGTGCACGCGCACCGCTGCTGAGCACGTGCACAAGCGCCCTTGTAGACGCTCTGACACAAAGTTTGGGCTGCACATGAATGTATAGTCTGCACGCGCTCTCATGGACTTGGTGGGATGACCAACTGTCCACCACACTGACCCTCATGGACAGAGACAACTGGACCCAAACAGCCACCAAACTATCAAACAGATCAATCAGCACAAGAAGATCAGCTCCAAAATAAACGTTATGTGTGCTCACTGTCCGAGCAGGAGTTAGTGTGCACAAAACACCAGGATGAGCTTCACAGGTGTGGACCTGAGTGTTCAGAGTGGACTAGAAATGTCCTTTATGAACAAGAACAGTCCCACATCCAGGAAGGAACCTGATCGGACCTTCAGGAGACTCTTGTAAGCTGTGTGAGGGTCACAGAAACAGAGAGAACATGCAGCGTGAAGTTTGAAAGATCAGTGAAGCCAAACTGAAACCACTCCGTCGCCTTCAGAGTCGGTTTACATGAGAACGAAAAGAGATGGAATAACACAAATAAAACTGCCATCAGGTCTAAACACGGCCCTAAACGTGGCCTA
>NW_007579500.1:89513-90654 GCF_000690725.1 Stegastes partitus | reverse complement strand
CATTGTAAAGGACATCTTTCAGAGTTACTTCAGGATTGGGTCTCTTCTCTCTTTACTGTTTGTTTAAATCCTGTTTTTCTGTCTTGACTATGGCGTGTTTTTCTAGCATCGTGCTGAAGAGTGTGAGCGCCTCCATTTGCACTGCTTGAACATGTGTGTCGCTGGTGTACCTACACTCGGCTGAACACACTCGGACTCAGTCTGAATAAGAGCAGGAAGGTTCAGTGGGTTCAGCAGCAGCCGGTGCTACACGAGAAGAAGAAAAAGTTCCCTGAACCTTCAGTGAGCTTTACAATATTTATGCTCTGTCAAAATGCATTCAGTTCTAGCAGCAAAGCAAAGAAACACACTCCTGCAGAATGTGTGAACCACAGACTGATGTGTGTCCTGCAGACAAAACACAGACACTCACACATACATCAGGTCTTCTGCTTCTGCAACATTTAGTTTTGAACAGTTGCAAATACAGTCCATGACATGTCTTCTTTATACTATTAAACACTTTTAATTTTAACACATTAACATCAAGTACACTGTTAGCTATACAGTCTATATACTACATGTACACAGACACCTGGGGACACCATGGATGAGTAGTTGTTGTTGTTAGATCATTTTTCTGGGCCACTGGAGTCAGTTTGGAAGACTCAGTTCAATACGTGTGCAGCAGCAGGTCAAACTGCTCACACTGCTGCCCTCATAGCAAAGTGTCTGCATGGACACCAAGTCTGGGCTGCATGAAAACATCTGCAGAGACTCTCACACACACACCTGTGCACTAGCGGATGAGGAAAGGTCAAATCATGCTTTCCACATGACCGATGTGGACTTCAGTTCTATTCTCATATTCATACCGGGTATTGCTTCTCGTATGAAATACAGAAAATGTCACTGGGCTCCTGTGGATGTGCTGAAAGACTTTCATTTTGCACTTCTTATAGGATACAGCAGCTGGTTACGGACTGGGCAGTAGCACCGTGGCACTGCTTATTCCTGAGGTCTGTAGTACAAGTGCAGCATTTCTGGGCTGCGTTCGGACACAGCAGGAAGCAGGTACAGATGAATGCACCTCCAAACTCCTGCAGCAGCAGCAGCTCAACTCTTTCAATATGAGTTCTAAAGGTGTGGATGGCAGAGGTTC
>NW_007579500.1:63587-89044 GCF_000690725.1 Stegastes partitus | reverse complement strand
TGAATTACACAATTTGCCCCACATGCACCACTGGCCTCAGAGGAGCTCTATAATTAGTTCTGCCTTCACCTACGTGAAGCACTGTGAGATGACGTATGTTGTGAACTGCGCTCTACAAATAAAACTGAATTGACCTGAGTTATTGTTGTTTCTTCATACAGCTGTTGCAGGTATTTGACTTTTTATTCCACTATATTTATTTCACTTTATTTACGTTACACACTCAGATGAATAAGAAAAAGTGAAGACATCAAAATCATCCCCACATATACCAGTTGTAATATTAAAATGACACGCATCTAGAATTAATATTGAAACCATTATGTACCGTTTTCAGAAATGATTTGGGTTTTTTCATCATTAGTTCTGTACTTTTGGTATTTGGGTTTTCATGCTTGAGGCACTGTTGTACTGTTATTTAGGTAAAGATGCTGCTGTTCTAAAGTTTTCTCAAGTCTTTCTTTTTTTTTTTTTTACAGTGCCATTTGACCATGTAATTGTCTTTTTAATCATATTTTTAAAATTTATATAATATTGCATAATAATGTAGAGCAAGTGTAGAATATTACTTTAGTTTCTTCACGATGATGTGAGATACTGTTTTTATCTACAAGCAGACGTAATACAGCTTGAAGGAAGAAAGTGTTAATTATTGTCCTTTTCCTTCTTTTTTGATTTAAATTCACATCATCCCACAGCGGTGAATAAAAATGGAGCTGCAGGATGATGTGTGTTTGTCGTCAGCGTGGCGAGATGAGATGAAACTCCCAGCAGCCTCTCTTATCCAACAGCCTCCCGGTTATGTAACAGCACAGAAGAAAGCTGCAGCGATGAGAAGCAGGAGGAGGAGGAGCAGGTCTATATCAGGGCTGGACTGATATCAGGGCCGATACTGACTAGAACCACATGAGCAGCCTGAGAGGAGTGATACTAGGCTATAGCACTGAATGAATCACTGGATCGACCTGTAAATGATCAGCGGTGGCGGCGCTGTTCTCGATTTACAGGAAGCATTTTAGTTTGGAATGTTAACTCACATCACAGCTCCAGCTGAATCTGTCTAAAGGGTTAAATCAGATTAAATGGCTGGTATAAATATCAGGTTAAATGACTTCATTCGGGTTAACACTATCCTAAATGGAAGCTCCATTGACTGAACATGTGTATGTTTTTTACTTTTGCAGTTCTAAGTTTATGTATATTATCTAACTTATATATGTAGGAAATCCTGGTTATTGTAACGTTTGTTTTCACGTTGGGTTGTTGTATTGTTACTGACAAGAATGCAGGTTATTGTCTGAGGATTTCTATATGAGATAAAGACTGAAGGATGCAGATTTCGTATAAAATTATGTCTGTTGTTGTCATTGTTTCTATGTTGAGTTGCCTTCCTGACCAGGTAGGTAGTCTTATATTTTTCTATATGTAATCTGGGGCTGCAAGGTGGTTCAGTGGTTAGCATCATGGCCTCACAGCTAGAAGGTCGCCGGTTTGTTGACACCCGGGATCTTCCTGCGTGGAGTCTCCATGTTCTCCCCGTGCAGCGTGGGTTCTCTCCGGGTTCTCCGGCTTCCTCCCACAGTCCACAAACATGCTGAGGTTAATTGGTGATTGTAAATTGTCCGTAGGTGTGAGTGTGAGTGTGCTTGGTTGTCTGTCTCTAAGTGTAACCCTGTGATAGACTGGTTACCTGTCCAGGTGAACCTACCTTCACCCTGAGTCAGCTGGGATAGGCCCGCCCCCCATGACCCTGGTGAGGATTAAGCGGTGCAATAATGGATGGATGGATGGATTTATTATATATCAATATTTCCAGTTCAGGCCACCAAGAACATCTTTCTGGTGATTGTGGATGTGAATATTTTGCTCTATTAATGTTGTGAAGAAGACAGATTTCCCATAAACTGTCAGTTGCTTCATGAATTCAGTCACTGATCTGGTTAATTTATTTATTCAATCATTCATTCTGTCAATAACTTTTAATCATCTGTTTGTTCTTCATCACTCATCCATTCAGTCACGGTTTTGTTGATTCATTTGTGTCTTCATTCATTCATTCATTTTCTTTTTATTCAAATATTTATTCATTTGTACATATTGTTCTTTTTTTGTTTAGTCACTGATTTGGTTAATTATTGATTATTTCATTCATGATTGTTCATTCAAAATAAATACACGTAATGTGTCACAAAGTAAGAATCTAAATCCATCAGCGTGTCAGAGATAATGAGAACCAGTATCAGTCGACGTCTGTGTGACGCTGCTGTGACACTGTGTGTGTGTGTGTGTGTGTGTGTGTGTGTGTGTGTGTGTGAGGAGGGACCACAGATCCCAGTTTACCCCTCTCTCCTTCCAGATCCATCTCTCCACCTTCCTCTCCTCTCTGCAGCATCCCTCCTCCTGTGTAGCCAATGACCTGCTGGAGAGCAGCATCATGTGACCAGTGGGCACCAATCGCTCTCCACCAGGCACCGGCAAAAAGAGGGGTGGTGTCTCTCCTCCTCCTTCTCCTTCTTCCCTGTGAGTCAGACGGTGTGTCTGGAGGAGAGTCGATGGATGTGAAGGATCCGTCTAACGAGCTGAGACACGTTTCTTCTTGTTCGCCTGGAGAGGAGCTCCAGCTGCTCTGCCTTTGAGCCCCTCCATCCCGCTCTCCCTCTGTCAGGGAACGCAGGGGGAATGAATGGGGAGACGATGGAGGAGACCCCATCGCAGGAGCAGCAGCATGCCGGTAACGGCTCCCACCTCCCTCCCCCTCCCACCATCACACCGGCCATACCCCCCTACGTGAAGCTGGGTCTGACCATCGCCTACACCATCTTCTACTCGCTACTCTTTGCCTTTGTCTATGCCCAGCTCTGGCTGGTGCTGCGGTACCGACACAAGCGCTTCAGCTACCAGACGGCCTTCCTGTTCTTGTGTCTGCTCTGGGCCGCCCTGAGAGCCCTCCTCTTCTCCTTCTACTTCAGGGACTGTGTGACCGCCAACGCACTTGGACCTTTCGCTTTCTGGTTGCTCTACTGCTTCCCAGTCTGCCTGCAGTTCTTCACGCTCAGTCTCATGAACCTCTACTGTGCACAGGTGAGGGGGGCACTGCTTCTGCTGCTGGTGGAGCAGAAGCTGGTGACACGGGGGACAGAGCACTGAGGGTTTGAACTCTGGCAGGCCTTAATCTGCTTCACCAGAACTGTGTTAATTTCCAAAGAAAATACTGTTTGAGTCATTGTTGATTTGACTTGTGGACCGTGATAGTAACGGCCACAATGGTCTCTGAAGGCAGATAACATGAACATAAAAATTCAGACTTTGTCAGTGAACTGGTGCTCATGCAGCAGCACACGTTGTGCTCTTAAACTCTCTGGTTGGGTTCAGGCAGTTAAAACAACTTGGTTCTACCTTGACAGCACCAGTGGTCCTCAGTGGTGACGGCTTAAATGATTCAATAACACAAATGGTTCTAAATGATCAACAAACCTTCAGCAAGAGACAATAAAACATGTTGCCTGTCATTCCATATCTGGCAGTCCTGCAGGACAGAATACAGGTATCCATGCCTCACAAAAATGTTGAAAAACTTTTTAAACTGTTTTGTGATCTGTTACCACTGCAGTGAATGTTTCATTAAAACTCGGCAGCTAGAACTACTAAAAATGGTGAAAGAGCATCTTAACCCTGGTTAAAGACCTTGTTGTTGTAGATCTCCAGTGGTCCTCACCTTGCTGCAGTGACGTAGAGGTGTGGTGGGAACGCTGTGATGTCACTGATGGGCGTGGCTACGGGTGCACACTCCTGACCACGCCCAGCAACAGCCGTCAAAAGATCAACCTGAAACTTTCAACTAGAGAGAAGCAATGAAACGAGTTCTTTCATCCTGATGTTAAAGTCTTAAACCTGCTAGACGTCTCAGTTTGTCCATCTAAACACACTCAGGTTGTGCAGTGGATCTCTAAGTGTCATGCTTAACGGGAGTCCACGTCATAAAGTCTCCAAACCAAATGTGTCAGAGCAACACTTGGAAAAACTCGTCCAGGGTGACGGACAAGAAATACTAAGAATACAGTCGTGACTCGATAATCGACCCTTAACAATCCTAAACCTGCTATCTGACAGGTTTTTAGGAAAAACCAACAGAACCCATAAAAACAGCCTTAACATAGCGACAGCCTTGGATTGTGACTCCGACATGACATTTAATGTCACCAATCAGGATGACGGCGTATTATCTGACTGAACAATCCCACAGATTGGCTACGTTCANTGACTGAACAATCCCACAGATTGGCTACGTTCACACTGCAGGACTTGATGCTCAATGAGGATTTCTTTGTGACTTCCTTCACGTTTCCAGTTCAATGCGACTTGTATGTGATCTGCTGTGTGAACTTCATCAAGTACTGCCTGTGTGTTCTGGCCACTTCCACCCCGTCAGAGCGCTGCCCCGGGGTGGAAGTGGCCGGAACATGTACAATCTCACCGGTCAATTAAAAATCCAGCAATGCGTAGTGTTCTAACAACACACTAGTTATTATAACAACTATAAACAACTAATGAGCCTTCCAGCATCAAGCCCTTCTTGTATCTGGACCTCCGTCCTGACAATCCGACAGCTTTGCTATCCAACATAAAAGAAGGTTTTACATTTCGTGTCAGATTATTGAGTCATGACTGTATTTCCACTCCATTGGATGGGACTAGCCTGGTTTCAGACTGCTGAATTGTCAGCAACATCTCCAATTTTTTCAGCAATTAAAATCTCAGCAGTTGGAGAAGTCTACCAATCAGAGCTTGGTATTTGAGACATCCTATCGATACATACAGGAAAACTACCAGCAGAAGACTGTGAATGAGGCACCTTCTGAACTGTAACATCTTCAGTCTTTGTAGAAATGTCCTACTCTGAGTAAACGTTGCTCGACACTCGACCTCCTGCATCCACTGAACCTGACATCCATTGGAACAACTATAGCAGTCTCTACCGACTTATGATAGAAAAGTAAATTGACCAACATAAACACAATGTGCCACTGAATGAACTCTGTGTAGGTCTGTAACTGAAGCCCAAACCTGGGCTGCACCAGGATCTTTTAGGTCCAACTGAACTGAGCCCAACTGATATTACTCAACTTTAGACCTGACTCTGGTTCCAAACTGAAGCTACCATGTACCATGCTTTCATGGCTATTGCCGACCATCTCAACAGACTAAAACAATACGCTGGATGCACTGTTTCTTTCCATCTCCACTTAAGGCAATGTTACAGGGCCAAAACACTTTGTCAAAACCATTTGGGTTTAGATGGATTAGTGGTTGATGCTGGAGAATCTGTCTTGAGTATTTCACCAATACAACTGTCTTGATTGGCAAGTCCACCTTGTTTCAGATATCTTCTAAGAATGACACAATACAGATGACTGGTGGCTTTGTTTTTACTGATCCTTTCATTTTTTTTTAAACATTTATTGTCAAAGTGAGGCGTCTGTTGGAAACTGAAGGTTACGCATGAGTTTCGTCTGTATATACAGCAAAAACCTTCAACCCATTTTTTATTTGTTGGGACGAACAGTTTTGCATCCGTTATTGGCTTTCTTTAGCAAACAATGTTGTCTGTCAGCTACAGACAACGCTAGCACGCTACGTTACTACTATGCGTACGCACACCAAAAGTAATTTGGAGGTCGGTGTCTTGCTCAAGGCTGCTACAAAAGAAAAACTTGTAATCAAACTACAAACCCGACAAGTAATGGATGGTCCAGTCTACCATCGAAAATGTAGCTGCCCCTGGAGTCGTTCTACGGATTTGTGTACGTTGTTTTGGGGTAAATGGGTACAAACAGGAAAAAGCATGATGCCGACAGTCGGTACACTGTCGGCCTTATATGTCGTAAATTCTGTCAGTTTGTGCCGTGATCAGCGTTGCAGCTGCCTCTCTCCTCTTATTCATTTACAGCAGCTGGCAGATTCTGAAATAGACCTGAAAACAAAGACTACGCTTTCTTTTTTAGTCTGGAGAAGAGCCTCTTTACCAGCAACTGTCCCTGAGAGCTGAGATGACGCAGGTTATTCTTCCAACCAAACAATACGTTGTCTTATTTCTTAACGAGGGCACCTTCAGGATCTAATCGATTAAATGAGCCACTAGAATTAAAAAAACAAGCTTTAGACTGATGGTGTTGAGGCAGCACTCACACAGCACATTTGGCATCTAAGACAACCTGAACTGTGCTGGAGTGTCTCTCAGCTTTTTGGACTTTGAGATATTTCTCAAATAAAACGCTGGTGATAGAAAAGAAGTAGATCGGACGATGCGGTGTTCAACCATGGACATCAGCTATGGAAGGCAGAGTGAGGAGGAGCAGATACTGTTGGTAAAACCTGACAATTGTTTCAGCATAGATTTACCGTCCACACAAATGTCCTTGGGCATGACGCTGAAGCATTGTGGTGGTGAATGGGTAAATGAGAAACACATTGTAAAGCGCTTTGAGTAAAACTAAGGTTGGTAGACGCTATAGAAGAGCAGACCATTTACTGTTCACCATGAGCTGGAAAGAGTGTGTTCAAAGGTGTCCCGCAGACAGTCTGTGGGTCATAGTCTGTTAAAATCCTGCAGGTTGAAAAAAATAAAAATAAAACTAAACATCCACATGAGGAGAAAAACGAGTCTGATCGGGCTCTGGTCAGTGAACAGTCATTGATATGTGCTCGTACCAGATGTTCAGCGGACCATATTGATTATAAATTAGTCAACAGATCAGAGGTGTGAGCAGCTATTCAGAAGTCTGTTTGTAATCAGTCTGTTTTTTTCCCCCACAGGTTTACTTTAAGGCCAAGTCCAAGTACACACCTGCACTGCTGAAGTACAGGTAACTTCAACGAACTTATTCCTTATGACGTAATCGTGATGAGTTCAAGAGATCTTCCAGAGCCCAGACCAGGTCTTTCCCTCTGTCCCCTCCTCCAGACTTCCTCTGTACCTGGTCTTCCTGGCTGTCAGCTTCATCTTCCTGGTGGTTAATCTAGTTTGTGCTCTGCTGGTCAAGATGACCGCCGCCGACGTCAAGACCATCGTCCTGGTGAGGGTGACCATCAACGACAGCCTCTTCGTCCTCTGTGCTGTCTCGCTGTCTGTCTGCCTCTACAAGGTCACCAAGATGTCCCTGGCCAACATCTACCTGGAGTCCAAGGTAACAAAGAACCCGTTTTCTGGAGATTTCTAAAATACACAAACATTTACAGTAAATATTAAATTCATGGTTTTCCTTCACTGGAAGGAATTCTGCACATATTGGTACATGTGTTTATGCACAAAATAAAAAAAGAATCAAGGTGAGAAACAACAAAGAATGAATACGTCTGTGTTTAGGGGACCTCAGTGTGTCAGGTGACTCTCATCGGCATCATGGTGGTGTTACTGTACGCGTCCCGGGCCTGTTACAACCTGGTGGTGCTCGCACTGGCCGACATCGAAACCATCAACTCCTTTGACTACGACTGGTACAACGTTTCAGACCAGGTAAGAGTCGGTTAGATTGTGATTTAGATTTGAATCTATGAACAGCATCTCTGTGTAGGTTTTGGTTTTATTCATTTATTTCTGCTTCAAATCGTGTTCTGGACCGGTGGAAAACCTACCCTGACCTGACATGTACAGCACCAGTCTAAGGTTTGGACACACCTTCTCATTCAGTGGTTTTTATTTATTGTAATTATTTAATACTGAAGTCATCAAAACTATGGAAGAACACATGGAATTCCAGTAAAAAAATAAAAATAAAACCATTGTATGAGAAGGCGTGTCCAAACCTTTGACTGGTTAGAGCCATTTTTCTGAGATTAAACACAGTCTCCATGAGATGTTGGGAGGGTGACAGACTGCAGATCTGCCTCCTGGTCTCCCCTCTGGACTCGCAGGGTTTTAGCTTTCTAATAAACTCGACCATATTCCTTGATGTGACAGCTGCAGCGTTCAAAGTGTGATTAGTGCCGTCTTTCCTAATCAGACCAGGTTTTCTCCAGAACCTTTTCCAGTTATCTATTAAGCCCACAGTGTTTTCTTGGCACCACCTCGACAGCCAGCAGTTGCATGATGACACGTAGCTGTAAATGTCATCACTGGTCACATTGAGAACACTACTACATCCTTCTGCCTCTGACCTCTGACCTCTGAGCTGTGTGTCTCCAGGCAGACTTGCGGTCATCGCTGGGAGATGCCGGTTACATCGTGTTCGGAGTGATTCTGTTCGTCTGGGAGCTGCTGCCCACCTCGCTGGTCGTCTTCTTCTTCAGGGTCAGACGGCCGCCTCAGGACAGGGTCAGTCCTCCTGCAAGTTTCTCTGTGGAATATTCTGACTGTTAATCCTCAGGAGAAAACATTTGGTTTCTCTTAATTTCTCTGAGCTCACCTTAAACCTCAGTAGCACACGTACCTTCATGTTATCTGGCATCACAATGAATCTCCGTCCACAGAGCACTGCTGGGATACCGAACCACGTTCTCTCCTCCAGAGGATATTTCTTCGACAACCCTCGTCGGTACGACAGCGACGATGACTTGGCGTGGAGCATTCCCCCCCAGAACGCTTCAGCGAGGTGAGAACACGATCGCTGTGTTAGTATTAGATCATGTGACTGTAACGAACTTTCTGTAAACTCTGGTGATTAAGAATGCATGAAAATTCAAGGTCTCAAAAGTTAGCTCAGACTGATCGATGAATAGTTGTTCCTCCTGTTTGGACGGGATGTAACTGTAAACATAGTTTACCTAAGGTACCCTACCGAAGGGATCAATAAAGTTTTATCTAATCTAAATAGATACGCAATGGATTTGGTTCGATAAATGTAATGGTTAAAATATACAAGTGAAAGTAAATACTCAGTACACTAACAAAACATTATGGAAATGGTGAGTCAAATACCTTAGAAAGAAAGGATTAAATTAAAACTGTTAGTTTAAGTAATGGATTAAATCTTTGTTTAAAATAAAATAAAAGGAACTGATAAAAGGCTTTATAAAATGTTTAGCTAAAATGGTTTGAATAATTGAACTAGCAGTTATTTAAAATAGCTAAAGGAATGGATTAATTGGTAAGATAAAGTTGTTAACTCAATTTGTTAAAACAGTTAACTAATGTAATGGATTACATTAAAAAGTTACTTAGATTGAATGGCTAGCTAATGCTAGCTAATGCTAGCTAATGCAGGTTTGCTAAAGACAAAGACAATGGATAATAGCTCAAAATAAACTTAAATGGTTAATTAAATTGTTAGCTAAAAGTAAAGAGTTAAAGTATTTTATGGAATTGATCGCTTAAAGTAGGGCTGCAGGTGGATCAGTGGCTTCCTCCCACAGTCCAGAAACATGTTGAGGTTAATTGGTGATTCTAAATTGTCCGTAGGTGTGAATGTGAGTGTGCTTGGTTGTCTGTCTCTAAGTGTAGCCCTGTGATAGACTGGTTACCTGTCCAGGTGAACCTGCCTTCACCCTGAGTCAGCTGGGATAGACTCCGCCCCCCATGACCCTAGTGAAGGCTAAGGTGTAGAGATGATGGATGGATGGTAGCATTTAGTATCAAAAGGTAAAAGTGATGGAAAAGTGGTTCAACAGATATCTGAAGGTAACAGAGAAGTGATTTAATGGACCAGACTTTGACTGAAGCATCTACTATTGGAGCCTGGATGGATGGACTGTTAATATCTAGAATCATGGTGATGGATAATCGTAATAACTTATATGTGATGGATACAAGGTGGAAATGTTCAGGTAGACACTTAGTGTTCAGCTGTAGGAACCAATACTGTAGAACTTATAGAAGTTATCTAAGAGGCTGTTTGACACTTTCTCTCCTCTCCATCCAGTCTCTCCTCCGACTGCTACGACTGGGGCAGCCGCCACAGCAGCTTCACTGTGCACACCAACAGCGACGAACAGCGACTGACCGCCGCCGCCGCCGCCGGAGAGCTCCACCCTTACCCATGATGCCCTGCTCCCTGTACAGCACCACTCTGCACTTTGACACTGCTCAGTTCTTGTGTTTGGTGAAATCACTGACGTAGAGGTTTGTAGAGTCACAGTAGAACACGTAGAAGAGAAAGGAATGTGTTTTACAGGGTTCCTACACGGATCACAGTCCGTTTTTAAACCTTCTTCTTTGATACTGATCCTCGGACCAGAAACTAGAAACAATAGCAACACTTTATTGGACTGGGCCGGTACCTTTCAGCTTATTTCCTGGAAACTGGTTCCTCTTCATTGATAAAGCCACACATCCTATATTGTCTCGAGAATTGGCATTTCTGGCATTTCTTTTTTTTTTAAAGGTAACTCAGATGGATATTGATGTCAGTTTCTGAACTCTTTCTGACCAATTTAATGCCTTAAAATCTTCAACCTGATCAGCTTTCTCCTTTTCCTTTATAACTAATTGGAATTTGCAGCTTGATACCAGATCAGGACGTTTGCTGGAAAACACAGTGCTTGTAAATTAAATCATCACCACAAAGTCTTTGATAAAAGATCAATTCACCAACAACAGTAGACCTTTACATTTCCTTAAAATTATATGGATCAGTATTTTTTATCAAAACACAGTGTGGAAGCCGAGAGGTTTGAATGCCCAAATCCTGTGACTGTTGTGTTTGATTTTGTCCATTGACCTCGGTGACAGTATGGATCGCTCAGACCTGACACAGAATGTGCATGTGACGGGAATTTAAACATGTGTTTATAGAATAACTGTATGAAATATGAAGGAAACACACCAAACATGTGTTTGCTGATGCAGCTTGTTGACGCCTGTGGCTGTGGTTCGAATGAATGAATTCTTAGAAGTGGTTTGAGCTTTGCAGGACTTTGCAGGACTTTGGTCATAATCAAATCAAATCTTTCTCCAGACTAACGCTGTGTAGGAACCCTGCCGATGCTTCTTAGAGTTACACTATGTAGATGATGTTGCGATGCCTCTTTTAAAGAATGTTTCTTCATCATTTGAGGAGTATTTCAATCAGGATTATTCAGGTGCTCGAATCCAACCCGACTCTTCCTTTGGCACATTTCATATACGGACACGTCCAATAAATTCAACAAAAAGGAAAAGCAAAGACCAGACATAAACAGAGAAAAGGTGGGAAAGATGGTTAAAGAAATAAAAGTCAGAGGATAGTAATAGTTTGTCTTGACTCCTTCCTGGATGTAAACCCTCTGATTCTCGTTGCCTTTAAGACGGTAAAATAAAGACTTTGTAATGAATGAATGTAACTCCTGAGTCCAAGATCTCACTGAGACTTCTAACTTGGTCTTCAGTGACAGTAAAATGAGATTAGCGCCACCTTTCAGCCGTGTCTCTACAAAACTATATTCCTATTCAGCTGACTTGTTGCTGGACGAGGGTTTGTGTCATAACTCATTTTTAAACTAACATATCTTTTCCATTTATTGCTTTACTGTCAGTCATTTTCATCCAACCAGTCGTATGTTAGACGGGGTGGGATTTATCACCATGCAAACACTTTAAACATCTTATTTGAACCCAAACCGGGACATTTTCCTCAACGTAACCGACTCATTTTGGTGCCTAAACTAATCCACGCTTCAAAACAAGAAGTTGTTAAAATGTCAACCAAACGATGATATTTTCTTAAGAACCATCTTTAAAACCAACCGTGTGGTTTTGGTGCCTAAAGCTAACCAAACAGGGAATGAAAGGAAAGATAACAAGTACAGGTGAAAACCTAAAGCCCACTCCTGTGATGCTGCCTGGCTGCAGCTTCCTCCTGCACTGCTGAGAAGACAGCGGTGAGGACTGAAGGACTGAATGGAGTCAGAGCTCCATCTAGTGGACAAACGGCGCAACAACAGCATTCTGCGCAACTGTGACACTTAACGGCATTTACTGTTTTATGAGAGAATAACCAGATGATGAGCCAGAACATCACCAAAATTTAATCATCTGTCCATTGTGCCATTATCAACATTGCCTGAAAGTTTCCTGAAAATCCGTTCGGAACTGTTCAAGTTATCTCGCTAAAAAATAAACAAACAAACAGATAAACAGATAAACGCTGGCTAAAACATAACCTTCTTGGCGTAAGGAGGTAATCCTGCCTCAATCATTTAAATCAGAGCCTTTATGAGAGCGTTCTCAGTATTGTGGCCCACATCGAAACTTATCAAAGTTCAGCATATCCTCCTGACATTAGTGACACGATGAAATGTTCTTCTGACCATCGGTTTCAACTTCTGAATGGAAAAGCTCAGTTTTAATTTGCAAAGTATTTCATTTGTTTTCCTCCATTAGCCACTCCTATCAGCTGAGAAGCATAAACTATGGCTATGCTGAAGCGAGTGAAAGCACCAGGTTCAGGGAAAGATGGTGGATTTGGTCAAATGTTTAATAAAAAATAAAAAAATCAAAGCTGACATAATGTTCCAGTACTTACTAATACCCAGTGTTGTAGGCAGCAAGGACTGAAACTATCTGGTAGTTCCTGAAGACAGTGTTATGGATCGGTTATTACTGATTCGTTGTAGTTGTTTATTGTAGGAAACTGCTACACAAAGTTTTTAGATTTTTAAACTGTGCCCTGAATAATCCTTGAAACACTCCTCAGGTCATTTCTGTTCACATGTTTTTGTCAGAAAAGAAGTCACACATGTAAACACTGTTACTTGATCAATCGCCTGTAAATATCGATAGCCAGACAACCGATCACCTCCTGTGTTGTAAATCCACAAGTCGTTTAATTTTTGTGAAATAGTAATTAAGATAGTAATCGGTGACTAATTCTCATTTAGTGGTTCTGACGACAGACTGGACAAGGTTTGGTTAAAGGAGGACGTTCAGAACCGAGCCGTCATGAGGTTCTGGTTGAGATTGTTTGGCGGTGTTCACATTTCTGTAACGACGCTCTGGAAAAAAAAAGCTTAAACTCTATATTTCTAACAGACGCAGGTTTTGTAAGTTATTTGTACAGTTGCGGTGTCTCACTAAGATGACGTATTTTGCTGTTGGACTCTTTTGTGTTTGTTGTTTTGTGTGTTTGTGACGTGTTGACGAGAACATTAAAACGAGAAGACGATCAGGAGAACGGGTTTCTGTCTCTTGTGATCGTTTCCAGAAAGAACTCGAGTGAGCCTACGTTGAACCACGTAAATAAAACAGCAGTGAAGCAACATAACACGAGCTCTTGTGGAAGAGCTGAAGCCGTTGGGTGATATCCAGAAATATTTATTCCTTTTCAAATAAATATATTCAGCAGGTACACACATCAACATAGAGATCTGAAAGTAAAACAAAGAAAGAAACTTCCACCTGCGCTTCCCTTTACAAACTGTACAGATTTTGGATTCAACACGAAGAGCGTCGACATCTGAAGCAGATTCCTTTATTTTATTTGTTTGTTTTTTTGTCTTTTTGTGTCTTATTCCAAAATGGCGTTGGTTTGGTTTTTAAGGCTGACGAGCAGACTGTAAAGGAAGTCCAGCTGCTGGAGGGCATGCAAGGCTCAGAGGAGGGCATGCGCGCACACACACACACACCTACACACACACACACACACACACACGCACGCACGCACGCACACACACACTCGCTCACACACACACACACTCGCTCACACACACTTTGTGCCTGATTTACTTTGGGTCTCACATTCACAAAGACAACCAGTGTTTGTATTCAGGTGTGACGATCACTCTGGAGGCTGAAGGTGACGATAAATGGAAAATAACTGATAGATAAAATAAACATGATCATTAGTTTTAACCCAAAAGTTTGTAATCAAGCGATTGTGAGCATCTTAAGCACAGTTTTTTTTTAGAATATTGGACTCTTTTTGAACCAGAAAAATAAATAGCTAGATAATCACACACACTCCAGATTTCCCGCCTTGGAAATTAAAAAATTAATGAAGTGACCGTTTAGGTTCAATCCTTCCTTTACGTGATGTCAGAATAAATGGTGCAGATAAAAACAAAACGGGTCCAATAATCACGAGAAGCTGCGATTAATCATTGTCAGCCTAAAATAATGGACATTAAAGTGTTAATTTATGAACAATTAAAAGTGTATTCAATGGTAAATGATCTCATCGTTTGTATTTCCTGTTATTGACTTTAAAATCACAAAGAAAGGACGGACGCTACTTTCTTTTGCTGTATTGACACACTCAGGCTTCCGTACACAGTTTAGATCTGGTGTGAAGACAAACAAACAGAAGATCCGTCATCATCAGGCAGGTTCCTCTAAAGCATCGACAACAAAGAGCAGCCGTTCCTCCGACAGGCTGGCGGTGGTCTTTTCTCTCCACCTGCTCAACATCCAGTGGCTTCACAGTAGCTGCACGTAAGGACACTGGGGTCACATGTTGCGTATTGCTTTTGGAAATCTGGTGGTTTTAGCAACCTAAAGGTGTTTACGCTCCACAAATACACAAATTCAACTTGACATTGGATTCTCACACATTTTCTTGCTGACTTAACGGCACAAGTTTAGTAAAAATCCAATTAAGGGCTCTGAGAGCGAATCAGGAGATAAAATTTAAAGGGAAGTGACTGAAGGCACTGAACCCATCGTCATCTTTCAACATTTACAGTTTTGTCGTCGTTTTGGTGTCTGAAAGTAATGAATGTAAATCAAATGTGACAACGGGACAAACGGCATTAAAACCCACTGAAATGCTTCAGCTGTGAAGGTTGCTGGAAAAACCAAACGTTTGTCTGAGTGGGTTTGATATCAGATTAAAACTGTTATGTGGGAAAAGTAAAAGGTGATTTCAGACTGAAACCACTGCTGCATGTGTTTCCTTTCATTTATATGAATCAAAGCGTTAAAGCTGCAGTTGCACTTTCAGCATTACTTTTCATTTTACCAGATTGTTTATTCTGTCTGGAAACATAAAAACGATGCGTCAGCCTACGTTCTACCTGCAGTAAACTGTGACGAGACAAAAGCTTGCTAACATTATAACGCGTCTCTTCACTACAGCGTGCAGCCGAGGCGATCGAGGAATCCATAAAACATCAGCCTGTCCGTCATAAACACACAGAACAAACAGTAAAACCTAAATACAGGAACATTCTTTGGTCCGCTTCATAACTTCTAATATTGAGCAAAACAAACAGTTGACCGTTGAAGCCCGGCTAATCAGACAGGTGTTGGTTTTCTGTCTGAACATGGGGGAATGTTTTTGTCATTTTGATGGTTGACATCAACATCTAGGCCTGTTTAGGAACCGATACGATGGCGGATAGGAACCAAAGCTGTCAGGAGCTGCTGATTTATTCACATATTGTCAGTCTGGTTCCACTGAAAGGAGACAAATTAGCTTCTAGTGGCTCCTGTTTGGATGTACAGAAAACCACCACTGTGTTACTGGGATAGGAAGAAAAAAAACAAGTGATGATTTCTGTTTTAGTTCTCTAACTTCTAAGCAGATTCCTAGAAATGTATTTCTTTACGTTTGAAGTTTGTGCTGCTGAAGGTCTCTTAAAATCTCAACCTACTCCATGACCAATATTTTAATTTCCACATCGCAGCGGGACTTGAGATTTAAAAATGTTTGTTCCATGTAAGAAAACTGCCCTCCTGCTAACTGACAGACGTCTCGGCCTCCCTGCTGCTTCTCCTCGGCTCTGTCCAGGCTTTCTGCCGGCCACATCATGACCAGAACATTTTCTACAGACTCACGGCGTCCCCTGACCTAAACACTCTTTGCTTGTTGAGGTTGATCGTAACAGAAACAACAGTTAAATCATCTAAACTCACACGTATCACTTTGTAATCCTTATTCTGCCTCGGTTAAAAGACATTTCTCTTGAGAACAATCCTACAGCAGCTGTCTCACCGACACGGAGCTCAGCTACAGAACAAGTCTGGTGATGTTCCAGGTTTTTCCTTTGGTCATGTGCAGATCCAGGCCAACGCTGAGCGACTCTGAGCAACGTGTACAGAGTGTATCTGACTGCTCTGTGACTTAGAAAAGTAGTTCATAGGCAAGGCGCTAGCTTCTCTGAATATTTAGATGTTGGCTAAACCGATGGAGCATCGTGGTCCGGTTTCTGCCATAAACTGGCCTCTGGTCTGGGGTGTGACCCTGGAACCAACATTTAAAAACTATAACGCAGAGCTAGCAGCGAGGTCATTCTCCTCAGACCTGCTATCATAAACAACTTGATCTAGGAGGGTAGTAGAAGACGCACACATTGTTGGTTTGAATCTATAAATAAGAAAACATCTCCGTCCTGTAGCGTACTGGAACCAGGTCTTTCTGTGCCACCAGCAGCTCAGAGCAGCACGTCCAGGAATGGAAGTCGCTTACAGGAAAGTCGGCATCACACCTCGTAACATCCGTCTGCCTCTGAGCAAACTACAGTCATAGCACGAAGTAAAACACTGAAGCAGTCGTTCATCTCAAATCTACCTCGAGGAACTTTAAGACAACACGGTAAAAGCAGGAGAATAAACGGGGCGGTGCTACGCTTGGTTCTCGTGTTACATGATAAAGAACAGGCTCCTCCTTTAGCTCCTGTGCATCAGGTGGCGTTACTCTGCTCGGTAGATGTGTCGTATTTAATCTATGGTTTATCCTCAGAGCAGCATCAGAACACGTCAGACTTTGGCAGATCTCTGGGTTGTGTAGATTTCTGTCTACAGGCTGATGCTGCTGATCATCTGCTAACTGGGCGGGAAACTAAAAGTATTTCCTCTGCTCACTGTGTGCATGCACTGTGCTGTAAAGGAACGGGCGTGAACTCCAAAGACGGTCAGAAATTAGTGCTGAAACGTTGACACCGACATGTTTCAGAGAGCTGATGGTACACTTTGTGGACTGTGCAGTGTTGCCTCCACTCCCCCACAAACACACATCTGTCTACAGAGTTTGGCGTAAATAAAACACATTCAACCAGAGCGGAGTCATGCATGAGAGGAATTAAACTGCCGGTTTCAGTCGGCGGCTAACTGAGGGGGTGCAGTGGAAGAGAAATGAGGAGCTTCTTTTTGTTTTTGCTCTAAATCATGCAAAGATGTGGCAGTAATGCCAATATACAGACGTGCAGATGTGAAAGACGTGTTCCCTTAAAACTGTCATTCAGCAACAGCGTCGACAAGATGCTTGATTCAGCTGATCGAGACAACCAGACCGACTGCTTCTACAGGATGGGAAAGGCTGAGACAAACAGCTCAGTCTGGAAAAAGGAACGAAGCTTTAATTGATTTGATAACCAGCAGCAGCAGCAGCTGGACTTGCATCAGTAGCTCTGTGAAGTTAATACATCAGCAACTGCGATCAGACAGAAGTCCTTTAAAGAGGAGCTCTGCCTGCTCACGCTTCTGGAACCAGCTCTGTGCAGTCGCTGAATTTATCGCCAAGCCTTGCGCTCATCATCGTACTGCCAAGTAGCAGAGTAAGAAGCACACGGCGGCGACTGACCGGCAGCAAAACACAGGTCAGAGTAGCACAGTTACCGTCCAACTCACTTCTCACACACACACACACACACACTTTGTCTAGAGAGCCGACATAAATTAGGCCTGAGATGGTAAACACAAGCACATTGGTCCTACTTCTCAAGCTTTGAGCGACAAACCACTCTAAGTAGCATCGGGTGAGACGCACAGGAGAGGACAAATTAAATAAAGTTCAATTAAAAAGTAAAATAGGCAGCTAAGAAGCAAAAAACAAAAAGGAAACAAAACAAATAAAATAGGCAGCCTTATCCCGACGGCCCGAATGCAGTTTCATGTGCCCGAGTCCTTCTGGAAGTCTTTCTGCATCCTGCATCCAGAAGAGCCGTGAAAGCTTGAATCAGGTTCATACTATCAGTGTAAAAACCAACCAGGTGTCCACAGAGAGAGGGGTCTGTAGGAAACATACAAACGGTGACGTCAAAGAAAACTTCTCTAACAGATAAATGAAACTCAGTCGCTGGCTGCTGGACACAGTTTCGTTCGCGTCCACGCATCCTGATTCTGTGATCTGTGGCTTCGCTTCGGTCCAAACATCTGATCGTTTCCTTCAGGCTGTTTAACGTCACAACAACTTGCAGCTTTTTCAGGGTCAACTTCTCAAAAGAGACTAAAAAGTATTTAAATTAAAAAAAAAAGGTCAAAGTTAGTCACTCGGCTGACGAGTTTGACAGCAGACAAAAACACATCAGACTTTTCTGCCGAAGGCAAGAGGAGGCAGAAGTATTAAAATCAATGATCCACCACATGGAGAGGGAGGAAGATGCAAAGGGGGAAAATAAAAGAGATTCATGGGATCAAAATCGGTGAAAAGGTGTCGATAGGTTCAACACTGATCCTGATGTTAGTGAATAATGCCTTCTTCTGGCCAAGAGTTAGACCGCTGCAGTTCTCTGTGGGCTGGCGCCGCCTGCTGGCCAGGTGGAGCATCGCCTCCGGTTACCTCTTCTCCTTCAGCAGCAGGCGGAAGTTGTGGAGCTGATGTATACTGGTGGACAACCTGAAGCAGACAGAATGAAGATAAACGAACATTAAACAGCTGATGGGACAGGAGGGCGACTGAACCTCCAGTACACACTGTTCCTAATCAAACCCAGTAGCCTGCGTTTGGGAAAGCGGCGGATAAACTAGAGAGTAAAAGTCATTAAGAAATAAAAACCAAAAGTTCATAAAGTGAACCATAATGTAACCAGAGACCATCTTGATGATCAGATATTGATTTTAAATGAAGAAGTTCAAGTGTAACGAGGGTGATGACACAGAGGGTTGCATTATGGGCTGCTTGGAGCCTCAGTGATTGATTTTCAGTAGACTAAGGTTTCAATTAGATCGCGCATTTAATCTGTACAGGCATATTTTTCTGTCTTGCTCAACCAGAACTCCCACAAGACTAAATAAAGTTTGGTCTGGTTATGTTGACCGACTAACTGTGGTTCATTTTATTCACAGAGCTACAAGAGACCATCAAAAGCATTCAATCCCAGCAAAACGTCTACAGTTACACCCCATAAAACCCCATGCAGTGGTGAGAAGGCATTAAAGCACCAACAAATAGACACCGTTCAGCACAACCACTCACAGAGCCATTCTGCTAGCATGGCTAAATATACATTTTAGGCTCTCATGTGGACATACCTGCCGAAGCCGTTCAGTAGCGCCACAATCTCCTGTCGAGTCAGCTGGAAGCCTTTAGATGGGCTGTGCTCAGGGAGGTTCTTGATCTCCTTCTCAGAGAAGAGCACCTTCAGAGCTGTCCCCAGACCCTGGGTCTGCACACGACACACAAACGCTCAGATTCATCCGGAAAAACCAGGAAAGACTTCATGCATTATTGCATTTTTAGTCCAGATATGCAGCATTTACACACAGAAACATGCATGATGTAGTGAAGGAGCCATAACACAGTAAGCTATATGTTTTATGGCAATGCAGAGGTTGCTGTCAGGTTTCCTAGTTTGTACTGGAAGCAGCTGCAAGCACTAAACACATTTAGTCAAATCACCAACGCTGTACTTTTCTTAAAAACTCCGAACACCCCTGTGGTGCTGCTACAGGCTTTGAGCTGTGCACGGTGAAGGCACCGTGTGGAGCTCATCCCTGTTCACCAGCTCGCAGTCTTTTCCTGTCTATCCGTGATCCGTGGGTATTTGTGTGTGTACAAGATCAGAACAGAACCAGTGGAGCAGCTCACCTGTAGCTTCCCCCACAGTCTACATTTACTGCAGCCGACGCAGTCCATGATCCTGGAGATGTTTTTAAAATGGAGGCGGAATTCCTCCTGAAGGAAAAGTGAGGAGACGAGGAACTTTTATTTATCACTTAAATGTTTTAGATCATCACACGAGCATTAAGACACATTCCGATTCATAATCAGAACCGAATCAGATATTTGGAGAGGTTATGGATTGTGGCTGTTGTTTACATTTTTGGAAAACTGACATAAAACTTTATGGCAGAGGAACGGGAAGAGGAAGTAACAGAGGAACCCAAATACATTAAACATCAAATGGCTTTTCTGCTTCACTGCTCATTAAAAGATGTCAGAATAAAAAGACACCTGCTCTGTCAAAACCACAGAAACAAGCTAAGACATCATCCACTGACCCTACCTGAAAACATGACAGACACACAGACACAGACAGACATACTACATTAGTGTTCAAAGGCCACCATCACAGCTTTAGATTTTCACCTTTAATGTTTTGGCTTCCATTTTGTGTCCAGCAAACATGGACCTCTCATCGAAGTGCATCGGGAAAGCTCTGGGAGACAGAGACAGCCGTTAGACGCTATAATAACCACTGAACTCACACATGACTTGCATTCGGTTACTCTCACATACATCTATCTCTGTGAGCTTTAAAGTAGCATCACCTAAATCATCAGAGTTCATCCTCACGCTCCATCAAAAGCTGGATTTATGCTCAGTGAAGAGCTTAGAACTGTGGGAGGTGCTACAAAACTAAACAACAATCCATCCAGCAGCGGTTGTTGAGATATTTCAGTCTGGACCTTAAAGATCAGAAGGTTTGAGATCACGTTTGTCTCTAAACTGAACCCTTCCTACTCCATACGATGTCGTACGCTTCACTACACCGACAACAGCTTCTTACTTGATCTCGTTGAAAAACTGCAGCAGCAAGTCCTTGGTGTCTCCGTCCTCCTGAGAGTTTCCCGTGTACAGGTTGACGATGGCCCGCTCGAAGTACGGCGCCACCTTGTAGAGCGCTCGCAGCTCGATCAGGTACAGGAAGTAGAGGTTCTTCAGCCGCCGGGTGCCTTCGCCCTTCGTCTCCGCCGTGTCGAAGCGCTGACGGAACTCCTGGACATTTGGACCCCACACCGAGCGGCCCCAGCCCTCTGAGGAGTCGCATATATACAAGGTTGTAGTTCAAACACGATGAAGAACTGACACTTCTAGTCGGACTTATTTAATCCTCCTAACTGAAACTTTTAGACTAATTAGAGCAAAGTTCCTGTCCAGCTGTTTGTGTTCAGACAACATTTGAAAAACTAAAAACCTGTGAACTCTGGAACTCAAACGTAAACAATAACCATCCTCAGCATCTGTTTCTTTTATTTCATGTAGATGACGCGAAACCCTGGAAACCTTGGAGTCAACTGGTCTAATGGCTGCTAGACCTGAGACTAGTTGTAAAGTGACATCTTGTGAAGTCGTTTTCGTGTGATGTGTTGACTTCCTCACCGTCCAGGAGGTACTCGGCACACAGGTGGATGTTGATGCTGCTGTGAAGGCCCGAAATGAGTCGGTAGAAAACTCTCTTCTCCAAACACAAACCTGGACAGAGAGAGAGATCATGAACGTGTTTTATTAGATATAGATTCATTAGATAGACAGATATTGGTGGTGGAGCACAAGTCCCAGCTGGATGTAACACAGGAGCAAACTAATTATAATCAGTATGTTCTTCAGGTTAACTGAATAAAATGGAACCGTGGAAGTGCTTCACCTTTTAGGTGAAAAGCAAGACAGTGAATGTATTAGAAGGAAATATAAAGTTGTAAATATGTGAGAGCATGAAGGTAGGAACATGAGGTGGAACATACCTTCGAGCCAGTTGTAGAAACCCTCTCCTGCGACATGAGCGTGAAACAAAAGAGACCTCGTGAGTTATGTCTTAACATCGCTAAAAATAAATCCACATGAAGGCATCGTTTGTTTTACTCACCATCGTCGTCTCCTGCACATAAAACAGCAGAGAGGAGAAAAAAAAACAACTGTTAGATCTGGTCTATTAATACACACACACACACAAATCTACATAAACATGAAAAATTATAAAACAGAATGTTATTATCTGAATGTCAGCTATTTTAAAAGCAGTCAGGAGTTAAACAGGAATCAATAAACAGGACAAACCTGCATCTTATCTTAGTTTGGGTTGTGGTGCATTAAAACACAATATTATCTCATTTGAACACTGATCATCTTGCTGCCAAAGTCTAGGTACCAGACCCAACAGGATGCTTCTGGAGGCCCCACGTCCTCGCCCTGGATGAGCTGCTTCAGTGGCATTATTAGGTAGCTGGTTTTAATGTTGTGGCCGGTTGGTGCATGTACATATCCCTGAATACTTGCATCTCTACATGTCTGATACGAGGGGCTGAACGCTATAGTTTCACCAGCAGCATCATGGGTAAAGATATGGATTACAGACAGAGCATTTCTAATAAAATGAGGCAGTAAGTCACGAGTCGTTTTGAGGTTTTCAGTTTTAAGACTGGGAATGAATAAGGATGTGAGTCTATTCCTTACAATATGAAAAGTCATAATCATGAGAGTAAAAACAACAGATTGACAGCAACAGAAAACCTTTGATGAATTTATGTACTCAGACAGTCGGTGTGATGATGAGTCTGGTCACACACTTTCTCTGATACTCTGTGAACACATTCCAGTCAATGACAAAAACGTACTCAGGTCTGATACCAAACCTTGTTTGAAATGAACCAGTATCGACAAGATAACAAGGATAATGACCTTTGCAGAAGCTGCGATCACATTTGGTTTGTCTAAATGAAAGAGCTGAAGGTGGAGCAGACACAACTGTCACAACCTGCTGTCAGCTACTTCCTACTTCCCTCAGGCCCTGACGTCTCTTGGCTTTCCAGTCACTGCTGTTCTCAATGCATCCACCACATGCCAGTCACCTCACTCCCACATCCACCTGCTCACCTGTTCCTCGTTCCTCTGAGCATCTGAACCATTTCCACCTGCGCTTGTCGTGGCTGAAACACGTTTTCACTTTCCAGTTACACTGACCAAAGCCTGTGCTTGTATCTGAGCTTCCTGTTGCGTTGTTCCTGCCAGTGAACCCGTTAATCTGTGGTTTCCTCTGTGCTCACATGTCACACTGTCTGCTTGCTTATCATCCTCCACTGCTCCTGAAACTCCCAAATAGGGAACCTGTCTGAGTCATCCTCCCACTGCCTGCTGTGACAGAGACTGTAAACTTGACAGGTATTGGTTTTTCAGACTCACCTCTGCTGGGAGCCAGAGGGTTCAGAGGTCGGTACACCGATCTGGGCCTGTCGACACAAACACAGATTCTTATCTTAGACCGCAGTGATCATCACAAGTTTACATTCACAAACAGCTGACTATCTCTTGGCAGATAAAAGAGCACATAACAACATTTAGATCTTCCCCGTTACTTGTAGGAAAACGGATTTTCTTTAAACACAAAGAATAACAGTCAGTATTATATTAGACTGCAATAGTGGGGGGCGGAGTCTATCCCAGTTGAGTCAGGGTGAAGGCGGGTTCACCTGGACAGGTAACCAGTCTATCACAGGGCTACACTTAGAGACAGACAACCAAGCACACTCACATTCACACCTACGGACAATTTACAATCACCAATTAACCTCAGCATGTTTCTGGACTGTGGGAGGAAGCCGGAGAACCCGGAGAGAACCCACGCTGCACGGGGAGAACATGGAGACTCCACGCAGGAAGATCCCGGGTGTCCTCACCGGGATGCGAACCGGCGACCTTCTAGCTGCGAGGCCACTGAGCCATCAAAACATGACTTAAATAAACAGCATCTAACGGCGTTGCATCAAACGCTGTTATAAGTGTGTGTTTGTTTTTCAGTCTCACTTGAAGCAGTTTTCCTCGTAGATGCTGTTCCAGACTCTCCAGGCTGAAGGACCTTTATATCCAGTGAACCGTTCGGGATTCAGCAGCAGATCCACGTACTCAGCATCTGGGGAGGTCTCATCTGAAACACACACGAGTTCATTTTATGGTCAACAAACAGCACAATAATGGCATTTCTCTTCTTACAGTCTTAGCGGTAGTTTGATCAGACATCATGAGGATTTATCTCATGTGCAGCAGGAATATCCTCAGACAGTCGAGATATGATCACAGTGAAGGGGGTCCTCACCATCCAGCTCACAGAAGTGATCCTGAGCATCGTCGTGTCTCGCCCAGTCAGCGAACGCCTCTTTGCTCTGGTTGCTTTAACAGGAAATAACACAAACTTAATACATCATAGAAAAGAAACTGTGCGGCAGACAGATGACAGAGGTACATGTAGAAAAAAAACACAAAGCACCCTGTAATAAATGTTAAACCACTGTAATAATGACTGTAATGGCCACGTTCCTTCTGGATTACACAGTAAATTCACTTTTATGATTATAAACTCATATCCCAGCTCATCAGGAAGCTGGCTTCAGAGGGCAGGGTCGACCACGCTAACGGGTTACAGCTGGGTTGGCCAACAGCGGCAGCCTGACAGCACAGACAGTCGTGTTCTTCCTTCTCTGGTCTTTTCACTCTGGGATTAGTTTTAGATTTTCAAGTCGAACCAGTTAAGTGGCTTTGTGTTAGTCTTTGTTCCCTCAGGTTTAACTATGTGGCTTTATCAGATTCTCTAACTTGTATAATCTCAAGCTGTGTGTGTTTTTTTCCACGATAGGAGTTCAGTAAAGGTCAGTCTCCAGCGTTAAGCGTCGACTGGTGGGAAGCTACCAGCAGCTGCCAGTCAGACAGCGGTCAGTGTTTGCCTGGTTACTATCAGCTGCTTTGCATTGAGAACATGAGCTGCTGCAGCTTCTACAGTCAGCAGATAAAACAGACAGAGGTCTGCGGTCTCACCTCAGGGTGCTGTTGATGGCGCCCAGCTCTTTGGCCTGCTCGCACTCAGTCACGTCCAGCATCGTATTGGCTGCCTGGGAGTACTGGACACACAGAGGGGGGGTGTTAGCATGTCGTGCTAATAAACTGTGATCATCTCCACACAGGCTTCAGATATCCAAGTGTTCCCTCAGCCTGTGTTCAGGTGGTACGGAGAGCTTCTAAATCACACAGGAAACTACCCAACCATGCACTTCCTTTGCTCCTCTGCTTACATTTGACTATTTAAAATAAAGAAAGAGCAAAAGTCTGACACTTCCCTCACACACTGCTGAAGCAGCACATGCTTCAGCTTCCGTCTGAGTAAGTGGAACACGTCTGACTGGACTGAGACGAGCGCAGACGTCCAAACAGCTCTGGTTCATTACAAGACAAACATCAGGCTGCAGGCCAGGAGCCGACAAACACTCAGTCCTCAGCGTCCACATGGAAACTATCGGAGCAGATAAGATAAGTGGTCCCACAGTTTACCCAGTGAGTGTGTGTCTGTGTGTGTGTGCCTGTGTGTGTGTCTGTGTGTGTTTTTGTGTGTGTCTGTGTGTCTGTGTGTGTCTATGTGTGTGTGTCTGTGTGTGTGTATGTGTGTGTGTGCTTAGGTGTCTGTGTCTATGTGTGTGTTTTTGTGTGTGTCTGTGTGTCTCTATGTGTGTGTTTATGTGTGTGTGTGTTTAGGTGTCTGTGTCTATGTGTGTGTTTTTGTGTGTCTGTGTGTGTCTCTGTGTGTGTTTATGTGTGTGTGTGTTTAGGTGTCTGTGTCTATGTGTGTGTTTTTGTGTGTCTGTGTGTGTCTCTGTGTGTGTTTATGTGTGTGTGTGTTTAGGTGTCTGT
>NW_007579500.1:52829-63502 GCF_000690725.1 Stegastes partitus | reverse complement strand
GAAACACAAAGTCCTGGAACAAGTGCAGCTGCTGCTCTCCTCCATCGGACCGGTTCCAGGAGCTCGTTGTCCAGACATGAGCCTGGTTCAGCTCTGGGCTTCTGTTCACGGCTCAGGTGTTAATTCAAAGTCGGCTCTGATGATGTTCTACACTGTACTGTAACACCCAGGATGAATATATATGCTAACGATATGTCTTCTTCCTCTGCCACATGACTGCTGCACTAACACGTTCCTTCACTACCACTGACACACGCCGTAGTTTACTTCACTCATCACCACAAAGATTCACGGATCAAAATGTGAAATAATCTTCCACTAAAGACAATGTGAACTTTGTCGACTGGTCTCACCTTGTTGTAGTTCCCAGACTTGATGCCGATGGGAACCTCACTCTGTAAAACACAGCAAACAGCGTGAACAAAAAGTTCAGCGTAAATGAACTACAGGGAATACATTTTAAACAGCACAATACACATGAAACTGACGCTCGCCTAACATAAACTACTGGAATGTGTGATCTGGTCAGTGGTCTGTCTGTATATAAAGCAGGTGTGGGTGTGCTTGAGGTCTGACCTCTGGGCAGGGCTCCACATGGCAGTCTTTGATGGCGCAGTGTCCATCGTCAGGCCAGAAAGGACACGGTCGCTTCAGGTTCACCTGGAGAAAAGATGGATTCATGGAGAATAAAACAAGACCTTGGTTGGTGTCTCATCATTACTGCTAAAGCTATTATCAGGGTCCTGTAAGACTTCAAATCTCACTACTAAGGAGGCACTGCAACGTTAAAGATGGCACAAATAGAGCACTAAAAATAATCAGGCAGCCAACCTCAAAGACTCCACCGTAACCTGAAATGTGTCTCAGGTTGTGACTGCTGCCTGTCATATTTATATCCTGAATATGGGAAACAGATCAAGTATGAGGGGCAGATGTGAAGAAGACGTGTGCAGTGATCTCGATTCACCGTCTGGTTTTACGGTGGTGGGAGGATCACAGGTGGCACCGGTGTGATGTATGATCCTGAAGCAAGGTAAGGAAGTGTCCCTTATTAACTTAGCATGCTAGCATTTAGCAATAATCTTAAAGTCCTGAGGTCATTCGTTTAAAAGTTATCCTCTCATCTGGGCGGCTGTGGCTCAGGTGGTAGAGCGGGTTGTCCTCCAATCACACGGTTGGTGGTTCTTTCCCGGCCCGTCCACATTTGAAGTGTCCTTGAACTCCCGATGGCAGGCAGCAGCTTGCATGGCAGCTCTGTCACCATTGGTGTATGAATGTGTGTGAATGGGTGAATGAGAAACACACTGTAAAGCGCTTTTTACCATCATGACCTGAAAGTGTACATTTTGACCTACTGGGGGCAGATTGTCATTTCATAGCAAAGGCTTCAACAGTTAGCAGGATGCTGTCCTCCAGGCTACAGGGCTGTATGTCAAGTCACTTTGACAAGCAGGAATTTGACATTTCAGGAGCAGTGACTGTAAACCTGATTGCTAAAAGCTGCAGCAGTCAGGTTTAAGTTAGGCTGGTTGATTTTACTGCTCTAATAACTGCTACAAGGAGATGACTATTAGCATGCAGATTGTTGTTTTATACTTATTACGATCAGGACATGGTAAACAACGCTTATTAAAAAAATAATTGCCAACTTCCTGACAGCAAGGAAATGAGCTCTTCTGTTGGTTGGCTTAACAATATGAATCAGTTTGTCTTCGGGTTTATGCAACCACCTAATGGCAAAAAGCATCTGCTTACTTGTTTTAACAAATCTGGGTAGACTGGTCCAATGAAATGTGATGGAACATTAAAAAAAGGGCTGTTGTCTGGTTAATATGCTGCTACGCTCTATCAGCGACGCTTTTAAGGTACAGGAAGCACCACTCAGTATCAGTTTCATGCTAGAAAAAGCAAGGAGTGGTACTCTTTTTGTACACTAACAACCTCGGCTGTCCCACTTCAGGATCTCACTGGTTAACAGGGAGCTCAGCAGTTGTCGCAGTTAAGGTTTATCGACCGCCTAGATCAAGTTTTAAACTCATCACCCTAAAAATGTGGTATCTGGACCTCCAGGATTCAGAGCTGTGAGGCCGCCGGTCTCTGGTGTGTGGGTCTGAGAAGCTGTCAATTGCATATCTGTGATGGTGAAATGATTGTATCTTCTGTCTACCTTGGTGGTCCTCAAAGCGCTTTACAATGTGTTTCTCATTCACACATTCACACACCAGTGGCCACAGAGCTGCCATGCAAGGTGCTGCCTGCCATCGGGAGCAACTTTGGGTTCAGTGTCTTGCCCAAGGACACTTCGACTGTGGAGGGGATCGCACCGCCAACCTTGTGATGAGAGGACAACCTGCTCTACCACCTGTGCATCTTTAGTTTTTAGGGCTGTAATGTGCATGGAGTCATCTTGTATTTGCAGTGAAGCAGCAGCTCTCACCTTGTAGTATCTGAAGTAGTCTCTCTCTGTCAGCTTTTTGATGCTAGGATAAATCTTGAAGTTGTTGAAGACGTCGATGCTTTCGACATCGCAGAAGCAGTCATCCAGGACTCCTGTGAGCTGAAGCAGAGCACAGCAAAAAACACGTGTTACTGCTTTAAGGTTCAAGGACAACAACTGTAGCTGCAGCTGCCACTGACAGGAGGTGGATTCAAAAGAACACGTCAGACGCAAGCACTAAATGATTCTGAAAAAAGAAAAGCAATAGTTCACAATTAAATTCACACTTTAGGTAAACAGTTGAGTACAACACAATGCTTGGTAATAAACATGAATGGTTAGGACATGATTAATAATACACATGTCAGTACCTGGAACTCCTCCTGCTAGCGTATGAACCGGTAATAAACTAGAGCTGTAATATTAGAAATTATCTCCACAGCCAACGCTATGGTGGTTGATGAATAAAACACTGTTAAATGTCAGCGTAGTTACTCACAACTACATCCCAGCTTGTTATAAACGGTTTATGAAATAGTTATTTGCCTTAATTTATAATACAAAGCATTAGCATCTTGTACAGACGACAATAACGTGCTGGTCTGCAACATGCTGTGTGAGCACCATGTTGGCTCGCTGCTCCACCTGTCTTGCTTTCAGACAGTCAAACTACCACCCACCTGCACGTTCATACATAATACATCCTCTGCTGCTGTGAGAGGACACGCGGCACGCTGTTACCTGAACCCAAGCAGGTCACACAGAACCCGGACCACCACAAACATGTTAAACGAACACAAATGTGTTTGAACTGATGAGCAACCGCACGGCCCAGATGTGAATGATATCAGTGAAGAAATAAGTGTGGCAGCAGCACCACCAGTGAGCAGGCTTCAGACCTTTTTATCAGTAACTCTAGCAGGTAGCAGGTTAGCGAGCACCAGCTAATTATCTGGTTTAACTGGTTAGAAACAGAGTCGGCTCATGTGCCTTGAACACTGGGTAACTGGTGGTTATACACTAAAATATCAGACGAATGTTTTGCTTTGTAAAAACGCCAGAAGAACTTTAAATCTTGTGTGTTGTCCAAAGAAAATCATAATTAATTTACTGTCACAGAAAAGAAAAAGAGACCCAGAAAACATTCACTCCTGAGGAAGCAGAAGTGAACAATTCCAACATATCATTATGCAACACCTCCTGTATGACCGCGCAATAATTCAAACTCTGTAGGTTATTTTAGTTTGCAAGTTAGGGCTGCAACTGATGATCATTTTCATTGTCGATTAAGAGACAAATAAGATAAAACATTATTATTATTCTTGAGGGGGATTCTTGTGCCAGATGTTGCTCAGAGAATAAAAATGACACAACATCAGAAATGAAGGGAATAAAAGTAGAAACAGGATGTAAGTGTGACACATTACTGAAATAAAATAAGCTAAAGTACGACTAGAATAGAAAAATATTATCAGGTAATGCTGGCAATAAGTAACGTCACACCTCATGATGAAATATTGAATTTAAATACTGTACCTGGAATTGCACAAATTACTGGAAAAAGTAATATTGCAAATGATAATATTGATCTAAGTGTCCAATTAATCAGTTAGTTGTTGATTAAAACCCAAGATGTCATCAAGGAAGGAAAAAAAACAGAAAATATTCCTTTTTTTCCACTTTGATTTTCTTGAAAAGTGCCATATAAGTATTATGCGTTATTAGAAAGCATTCAAAACAATTAGTCAGAATAATCGGTCGGTTAATCAATTAATTGCTGCAGCTCCACACAGCACTGGTGGGTGATTTTACCGTCTGAACTTCCCATTTCTACGAGTCTCTTTGTTTTTTCTATTTGCACAAACAAACATGCAAACAAGTTAAAATACTCGATCACTGGCTCTTGCAGTGTTTTACATGCGTTTATCCAGTTTCTAAAATGTGAAGTAGACAAATTAAAAAGGTTACGATTTATGAATTAACCATGAATCTAATTTTCAAAGCAATTTCTGAATGACATATGTTAGCTGCCTACACGTCACCCTGCTGGTTTTGTGACTTCAAGGTGAAACACCACAACGCATTCAGTTACACATAACATTCAAAACAAAAGTTTAAAGTGAGCTTTACTTTGAAACGAGGCGTATTTTACACATAATTAGTGCCAAAGTACATCAGTCTTTTCAGACAACTCAGCATATTTTTTTAAATGAGGCCTGTAAACTAAAACACACACAACCACACCTTTTTACACCCTAAAAAAAAACAAACATGTTTAAACACAAACAGACTTAGAGTTCAGTTATCAGACCAGGTTATGACCAAGCATATGGACACAGCTTTTGACGCTTGAGGTAAATCTGAGAAACACTAACAGAGGTCCTTTAAAGAACCTTTTAAAACACTTCCGTACAAAGCTTTAAAGATTTAAAATATCCATAAAGAAAAAGAAAAGTGAGGTATATTCTCATGTGGCCGGTAGACTAACAGGTACTTCTCTAAAATATTAAAATATCAAAACAGTTCAAGGCGTTTAGTTAAAGGCACAAATGGCAGTTTGTTACTCGCTGTTGCTGCAATCAGTAGTTTGGTGTCCAGCTCCCCACAGACACCCAGAAACCCCGTAAGTCTCACCGTGGTACATCACAACAACGAAAACACAGCTGACCTCTGAGTGCAGCAGTCCACTGAGCGCTACGAAAGGCAGGAAGAGACAAACCGCCCTCAGCATTCTGCTGTCCGCCCAAAAAGTTCAGCTTTCTGCGTTCTAACTCCCCCGAAAACTGAAACTTCCTCTGTTCATGTGTCACAGCAGCACTTCTGCCTGTCTGTGGGCTGAGCTGTCACCAGAGCTCCAGTCCCAGGCCCACCACGAGCCCCGCCTCCAAACACCCAGCTGTCAAGATAAGCCCCGCCCCCCAGACAGCGCCTCCCAGTTTGTAGTCCACTGCGAGGTGCCAGGCCGCTGACAGGGCTTATTAGCAGCGACGCAAGAGACTACAACTCCCATGAGGCGGTGCGAGGCGCGCGCTCTACTACAGCCAATCAGAGAACACCACGCCTTCCAGTCTTGTCATGGAAATTACATCAGTTTGTCTGAAAATCCCAATCTGTGTGCGACTTCTAGAAGTGTCACTGTTCGTTGTTGAGCTTCCGTCAGTTTGTTTCAGTGCGAAGCGTCAACATGAGGAAGACAAACAAACAAACAAACAACTGACAGTCTTGTCATGTCGTGAATCATCTGATGGGGAAAGATTATTTGTTTATTCTGGCACGACTTTAAAGCCTTAAAGAAACACAGAACCTAGTGTTTAGCTATGACACGTGTAAGGAGCGCAGAAGACCTGAGCACGAGCGGCAGGTAGAGCTGACGGTGACGTCACGCGTACACACGGTGACGTCAGACCGAGATGACGCAGAAGGTGCTAGACCATCCGCTGTCCTGTTTACTGACGAACCGCGATAACCCGGTGAGACTCGGTACCGAGCGGTGCCGGTACTTACATGGCAGAAGCAGCTCTGGTCCTGGCTGGCGGCGGCGCTGCTGTCCGGACGCTCCCGGTGCTGCGTTTGGGGCTTTACGTTGTTCTGTTGAAACCAACCCAGAACAAAGTTCCCGCAGAACCAGGCCAGTAGCAAAACAGCGAGCGCTTGCAAAGTTACTTTCCACATCACTCACTGTGCCGGAGGTCCCGGAGGGGGGGACGAGAACACACCGGGAGCAGCAGCACCTCGGTCGGTGGCTGAGTGGCCAGTTGGTAGCTAGCTGGTTAGCTTCAGGCTAGCTGAAAGGACAGTCTGCGAGCTAACAGCGGCGGTACGAGTCCGAGCGGGTCGGCGAACTGAGCAACCCGGTGTCTGAGGACCTTCACACGGACATGTAGACATTAGATACCCCTGACAGACGCGGGGTCATCGTTTAAAAATGGAACATCTCTGGAGAAGTTTTGTCAACCAGCCTCCACTTCAGTGTCAAGGGCAGAAGTTACATCGGCTTTCGGAGCAGATTTTCAAAATAAGATGCGTGGCTGCAATAAGCGTACCTCATTTGAAATGTAAAGCCTGTCAGAGCACAATGTTGATGCCCACAGAAGGATTATTATTATATTATGTTATGACACAGTGGGCTCCTCACACATCCCATACATCCACACCATTAAACCACCTGCGCCCCGCCATCAGGTCCTGTTCTGATCCTTTCATGTCTGAGTTCTGTTGCAGCAGTTTGCATCTCTATAATTGTTTTGTGACTCTTCAAGGTTATTTTTTTCCTGTTTGTGCCTGTTGTCTTGTTGTTCTCGCCATTTCTTGAGGGCTGTGTTGCGTTTCGTCTCGTTGGTTTTGCATGTCTTTGCGATCATTTGCCATCTCTTTGGGGTCACTTTGCATAGATTTGTCGTTTCTGTCTCTGTAGGCTTGTTTTGCATTTAATTTCGGTAACTTTGCATGTCTTTGCTGTTGTCTTGCTTCCCTTTGTGCTCATTTTACACTGTAAGTTTTCATTTATCAGTCACTCAAGCGCTGTGCTCACATACATTTTAGAAGTTTTTGCAGTTTTCTGTTGTTTTGTGACAGTTTTTTTGAGGCATCACTTAATTTAGAGGACATTAACGGACCTGAAACACAGTCAGACCTCTTGTGTGTGTTTACCTACTTGGCCAAAGCAGATAGTGATTTTGATTCAGAAAATCAATTTTGGTTCCAGGGAGTGTTTTATTTTGAAACTGGAGCATTCTTTGCCAAGTTGTGTTTCCTTCTGTGTGCAGCCAACAAACAGATTCCTATGAGGAGGAGAGTTGTTCCCAGCCTGGACAGACAGCTCACCTGCCTCTAAGATTCAGTAAAGGATGAACGGAGAGCTGACTTTTAAACTGTCAGTAAGAAGTGCCCTCAGTACCTGCCAACCTACAAAACATCTCAGCTGTCTTGTCTACTTCTTAGACCTGCTGTAGCTGCAGCTGTAGGTGACATTCATTCATTGTTCTGTATGTGGTTTTTGATGCTGCTGATTACAATATCTTATTAAAAATGTTTCTGCAAGTCTTATCTGTGTGACTGAGTTCAAACTCTTGTTTCAGATGGTTTTAAATCAGGGGTTTCCAACAGGTAGCTCACCAAGCAAATTGAAAATGTAAAGAATAAAGAATAGACACAAACTCTATCTACTTACTACAACTCCACATCGATCCAACCAACACTCTGATCTCTGAGATGGTCGCTCAGTTCAGACATGAAGCTCAAAAGAAAACCAGCAGCAGCAGCTCAGAGCAACAAGCTGCAGGATCAGGAGAAGTTCTCTGTGATGTCTGCACTGGAACCTGCGTGGTGTCTCTGGTGTCCTACTGCCAGACCCACCTGGAGCCTCATTAGACAGTGTCAGGCCTGATAAGACATCAGCTGATGGAGCCAGTAGAGAACCTGGACGACAGGATGTGTAAGAGGCACGATAAACCTCTGGAGCTGTTCTGTCAGACAGACCATACTTGTGTCTGCATGCTCTGCTCTGACCACAGGACTCATGATGTTGTTCCTTTGAAAGAAAGTTATAAAGAAAAGAAGGCAGAGCTGGAGAAGACAGAGGCTGAAATTCAGCAGATGATCCAGAAGAGACGACTGAAGATTGAGGAGATCAGAGTCAGTGAAGACCAGCAAAGATGCTGCAGACAGAGAGGCAGCAGAAGGTGTTCAAGTCTTCACTGCTCTGAACAAGTTGGTTGAGAAACCAGCTCATAGAGGAGCTGGGAAACAATCTGAAAACAGCAGAGAGACAGGCAGAGGACTCCATAAAAGATCTGGAGCAGGAAATCTGTGAGCTGATGAAGAGGAGCTCTGAGGTGGAGCAGCTCTCACGATCTGAAGACCATCTCCTCCAAAGCGTCTCATCACTGAAGGCTGCTCTGCCCACCGAGGACTGGACGGAAGGTCAGTGTCCGACCACCATCACATGAGGGGGCTGTGGTGAGAGCTGTGGCTCAGCTGGAGGTGAACAGATGAAGAAGCTGTTGGATGCAGAGCTGAAGACGGTCCAGCAGTTTGAAGTGGATGTGACTCTGGATCCTGAGACAGCAAATCCCCGACTCTTCCTGTCTGATGATTGGTACACTGTCATGATCTCAATAAGAATCTTCAAGACAACCAAAAAAGATGCTCTCATTCTTCCAGTGTGCCGGGAAAGAAACAGAAATGAGTAGAAAGCTCTTGCTGGTCTATCGGTCAGTTTGAAGTGTCGCCCTGAGAAGGTGGGAGTGTTTGTGGACTATGAGGAGGCTCTGGTCTCTTTTTTTTATCCTGATGCTGCAGCTCTGATCTACTCCTTTACTAGCTGCTGCTTCACTGAGAACCTCTCCCCATACTTCAGTCCCTGTATTCATGATGATGGTGCTCATTATCTTCCCTGTCAGTCAAACTGTGTGAGCCTTTCTCTGATGAAGTCTTCTCAACACTGTGCATTCAGTTCAGACAAACTCCATAAATGTTTCTGGCATCCTGAAATGGAATATTTCACTCAGTGTGCTGTGAAGCTTTAGAGGTACAGTCGTCCTCTAATGTCTTCATCCCCTTCCATTAAAGAAAAGGCAAAATTCACAACAGTCACTCTAATAACTAGCAACTGAAAAAAGTAATAATACATTTTTAAAAATTGTTAAATTATAATTTAGTGAAATAAGAAATTGCTTTTGAATTGTGGTTGAAAAGAAGAATAAAAAAAAAAACAAAAAAAAACTGTCCCTGTGTTTTTTCTTTGTTTGTTCTTTAATTTCTGTTGAGCCACAATTCAAAAGCAATGTCATGATGTTCATTAAATTTTTATTCATTATTACTTTTGTCAATTTCAATTTATTTCTGTGACAGTTGTTTTTTTGTGTTTCCTTCTTTAATGGGAGGGTATGCATACATTTAAGAATTGTATATTCACCACAGAAAGCGAATCTCATCACCTTTATTTTATTGTGAAGTTCCAGTGGTGCCGCAGCCGGAAGCGCGTTGGTGATCAATAAAGCCGCTTTGACAGCTTCAGTGTGCCTGATGCTGAGGAGAGAGGAGAGCATCCTCCCCGGGCTCTACGCGGGCAGGCCTTGCGTGTCGCTCCGTGTGATGTGTGACAGGAGCCTCGCCGTGACCTCCATCAGCTGCCGCCTCCCTCCACCCTAAGCCGAACCCGAACCCTCCGGGTCTCCGCTCGGACTCTGCGGAGCTCTGCGATGGTGGATTTGGCCGAAAGTGGTGCAGTGTCGCCCGGACACAGCAGACACGGACAGGGCTCCGGCTCGGGCAACAACGGGAAGAAAACGTCGAAAAAGTCGCGGACGAGACGAGGCAAGCGGGGCAGGAGGAGACGGAACAAGAAGAACAACCGGAACAACAAAACCCCGCCGCCGTATTTACCGCCGGAGGTAGCTACCGTCCGCTAGCCCGGGATTAACGGGGCAGCCAGGCTAGCTAGGCTCGGCTAGCTGCTGGGGCTCCTGCTAGAATAGAATAGAATAGAATAGAATAGAATAGAATAGAATAGAATGAAACGACCAGGTACCGGTTCGGCAGAAGCAGAACCAGACACTCAGCTGTCTGCAGAGTTCCGCCTCCAGACAGCTGCAGTAGGTGGACGGAGGCTGCTGTGACAGAGTAAAGTGATATTCTGATGAAACACACCTGTCCAGGTGAACCGACTGTACGCCGAATTAAGCAAATCCTGTCCATTGACGACAAAGTCCGAGTGACACATTATATGTTTATGAACGTTTCCCCTAATCAACAAAATGCTTAAATTGCAGGAATATTTAATGAAGTCCTGTTGGCGCCTCTCCCCGCTAGAAAAGGACACCTGATGGGAGAAGCCAGCTGTCATGATCACTTCCACATTTAGTTTCATGTCAGGATGTCCCGTGTGGAGACAGACTGAGTGGACCATGACAGACAAACACACCTCAGAGTAACTGGAGATGTACAAGATCAGAGATATGTGGAGGCTTTTATTTGGCTGTGTGCTGCAGCTATTGAACATGCAAGAAAGTCAAGGCTTGTGTTTGGTTCTGTGAACATTGCAGTCACACTTGCTGCTGTGTCAGAGAGTGAACGTCATTGAATTACCTGCACTGACCTGGATGAGGTCTGGCTCAGTGTCCCAGTTTGTCCTCGAGGTGTCGGATGGATCAGGGTTCTTTTTAACCAGTTCTGTTAAGAAGAGCATTTCTTACTGAGAGCTAAACATGCTGAAAGACAAACTGCTGCCAGAGCT
>NW_007579500.1:36983-51691 GCF_000690725.1 Stegastes partitus | reverse complement strand
TGTCAGGAGGAATGGGCCAGAACTCATCAGACTGTTGTGAGAAGCTTGTGGAAGGAAACCCAGAACGTTTGACCCAAGTCATAGAGTTTAAAGGCAACGCTAGCGGATACTGAGGAGATGGATGGAAACTTCAGACTCTGAAGAAAGTAGTAAAAGTTCTCTCTCTCATTATTCTGGCCTTTAGCAAATAGAAATTATTTTCTAACTGACCTACAGCAGGAAACGTTTAGTCTGATTTAATGTCAGACAGGTGATGTGTCTGTTCATACAGTGGATGTAAACTTGTGGTTTCAGCTGTATCTGTGGCTGTGTTGTGTGTTCAGCGGCTTTTCTCTTCAGCGAGCCAATAACTGATCTGTTTTCTGCTTCTGTGTGTTTCCAGGCTGAAGAAGGAAACATCGAATATAAGGTAGCTCACTCTTCATCTCCTTCTCATTTAGTGTAACGTAAGCTTCAGTGTCATGCTGATGTTGTTGTTCCAGAGAGGACGCTTCAGTGGGTGACTGAGTTTTAGGGTTAAAGTCTGACTTCGATGTTAAAGCTGAGTGTGAACTCAAAAAACCTGCGATGGCATTAAAATGTCAAAAACAGTCACTGTGAGATGCAGACAAACAGTTTTAGCAGTCACGGGGCTATTTGAGAGAGAGGGAAGGATTCGGAGGGAAAGAACGCAAAATCAAGAAACGATTGAAGAAAGAAAATTAACTCCTTAACAATCATTCCAGTCATCTTGAAGGAAAGCCGTCCATCGTGAGGATTTGATGGCACACACAGTAGCAGAGTCGTCCTTTTAGACTGTTGAGATGAAACAAGACAGTCAAAGATTACACGCTTGGCTTTTTCACGACTGTTGATTAATTTTGAAAATAATCAGCTGGCTAATCTAAAATGAAATCAGTTGTTAGTTGCACCCTCACTGGATGGAACCAACAACTGTTCACTTAGTGGACGACCACTGCCAGCCAACATCATGGCTCCGAGGCTTCTTTTTACCCAAGCTTATGGAAGAACTAATGTATCTGATTACAGTTATTGACGTTTGATATTTGCCTCATAAATCTGGTGTTGCTGGTGCTCTATGGTTCAGGATGTCCCTACAACGCAGCAACTGTCTTGTTTGATCATTTTAAGACGTTCCACTGTGGAACTCCTCTTTGTATATTCCAGTGTCGGCCTTTATTTTCCTGCTTTGCCGTCATGCTTCATCTTTGTCTGCTTTAGTTGAAGCTGGTCAACCCCACTCAGTATCGCTTCGAGCATCTCGCCACGCAGCTGAAGTGGCGCCTGCAGGAGGGTCGTGGCGAGGCCGTCTACCAGATCGGAGTGGAAGACAACGGCCTGCTGGTCGGCCTGACGGAGGCCGACATGAAGGCCTCCCTCAAGACCCTGAAGAGGATGGCAGAGAAGTAGGTCACAGATTTTCAGTTTGTCTAATGAGGATTGAAAGGTTTCTACGATCATAAAGGAACATTATTTCAGTGATTTTCAGAAAGGAAAGACCTGTAAGTAAAAGGGAGAATAATAATTGTCGAACGGAGTCGTACCATTTTAGTCCATTTATTTGAGTCAGTCTCTGAAAGGTGCTGCATCTTCTGTCTGCTGTTTTACAATGAAGATGAAGTTAACAAACAGTAATTGTAGAAATGATCAGATGAGGGCTGCACGGTGGCTCAGCTGTTAGCCCCGTCGCCTCACAGCTGGAAGATCTCCAGTTCGCGTCCCGGTGAGGACACCCGGGCGTGGAGTCTCCATGTTGTTAGGAAGATTCTTCAGTGGAGTCCAAACCAGCTCACAGAGTCGTCTCTCAAGTCCAAACAAAGTTTTACTTGCAGCAAGGACCAACATGTGCAGCACAGAGTCTGACTTAAGACATGAAGCGTTGGTTCTTACACACAGACAGTGATGAGAAAACAGAAAACAACTTCCTGCAAAAGAGTGAGAATAGGCACAGTTCTCGTGGTGTTTTGACTTCCTGCTGAGGACAGCTTGTCCTCATCGCTCACTCACAGGGTTCAATAGAGGTGATGGACATTTACTTGGGTTCTGCAGCAGGACAACGATCCAGAACGCACCAGCAAGTCCACTTCTGAATGATTTAAAAAAAGACAAACTGAAGGTTTTGGATCGGCCGAGTCAAAGTCCAGACTTGAATCTGATTGAAACGCTGCGGCATGACCTTAAAAAGGCTGTTCATGCTGGAAAACCCTCCAGTGCTGCTGAGCTAAAACAGTTCTGCAAAGAAGAGTGGGCCGACATATCTCCACAGAGATGTGAAGGACTCATCGCCAGTTCTAGGTTAAATCAATCTTGCAGTACCTTGTGTGAGCAAAAATGGTAAATAAACACTCTGCTGTGATCTTGAACTGATAAATCATCTCCAGAATCGGTGCTTTAATTTTGAAAGAGGTCAAGGTCAGTACTTAAAGAATTAAATGACTTAAAAATATGAGCACATTGTTGTGACCGGGTTTTGTTTCCTGTTTCTGTCTCCAGGGTCGGTGCAGACATCACTCTCCTCCGAGAGCGAGAGGTGGACTACGACTCGGATAGAAACACTCGCAAAATCGCAGAAGTTCTTGTTCGAAAAGTTCCTGATGATCAGCAGGTGAGGGTCCGGCCTCGAGGTTCTTTTTTTTTGCTGTGTATGTGCTTGTACAGGCGTTTTTAAACTGATAGTTCTTCACTGTGCTCTGAATTCAGTGAGTTAGTTGTTAAGCTTGGTTTTTCTCTCAGTCTGGATTCTGTACTCAAATATAACATGAGTCCACTTCAACCAGACTGAACAACTAAGCTTTGAAAATGCCCCAAGACATCAGAAATGACTACAACGTGATGAGCCTTAGCTCAGCTTAATCTGAAGTATAGACAACATCAGGGTTTTTTTAAAAACAATTATGGAACAATGGAGTGTTTTAGAAGTCGTGGTGATGTGATCTCTTCGCTCCATGGTGCTGTTCTGGACTGCAACAGTTCCTGGACCTGCGGGTGGCAGTGCTGGGTAACGTGGACTCTGGGAAGTCGACCTTGCTCGGCGTCTTGACGCAGGGCGAGCTGGACAACGGGCGAGGCCGAGCGCGGCTCAACCTCTTCAGACATCTGCACGAGATCCAAACCGGACGCACCTCCAGCATCAGCTTTGAGATCCTGGGTTTCAACAGCAAAGGAGAGGTGATGGCCCCGACACTTCCTACACAGCAGATTCAGTTCTGTTACTTTACTGCCGCGTGGAGTTCAGAGAACATTTCACACATTAGATTAAGTTAAATTATCATACATGTAGCCCCTTTATGCTGCTCTCAAAAAAGACAAATATATAAAGAATAAACAACAAAGTTATGAAAATGAAGCTGTTCTCCTGGTGAAGTGCGGAGGATACGTTCAGGAATGTGCAGCCTGAGGAAGTAAACAGCTTCAGAGTCTGCTGGTACTGCAGTAGATGCCTTCACTCGCCGGTCCGGTGTTGATTTCATTCTATTGTTTGCATTGCTCACTCGTGACAATTATCTTAGTACAATTGTTCTGACCACAGAGAACAGATCAGAGCTCCCCTACAAATGAATGTCCACATAACGCCGTCTACAGTAGCTGTACAGGAGGCTGACTGATCTGTCTATTGATCAACAATGTCCTAGAAGGTCTTAAGTACCACGAGACTAAAACGTTTAAATATACACAAGTGGTATCAAAAATCCAAAAGGTTTTGATTTTATTGATCTCACACTGAATCCATGTGTTGTTGTTTCTCTTTCTACCTCCTGCAGGTTGTGAACTACAGCGAGTCCCGGACGGCTGAGGAGATCTGTGAGAGTTCCTCCAAAATGATAACCTTCATCGACCTCGCAGGACACCACAAGTACCTAAAGACCACCATCTTTGGCCTCACCAGTTACTGCCCTGACTTTGCGATGCTGGTGGTGAGCGCCAACACCGGCATTGGTGAGCTGCAGCTACACTTTATACCTACAGGAAGAAACGATAACAATTGAATTGAACAATGTGGATTCTGGCTACAAGACATAGTGGGTGATAGGTGCAGCCATGGACCACAAACATCAATAATCCCATTTAGACCTGTAACTAACAATTATTTTAGTACCAGCTCATTTTCCTATAGTGTATTTGTTAAACTAAAAAGTCTAAAATACCATCTTATTTATGATCAAATGACTAAAGCTGTGATTGCTAGTTGATCATATCAGTTCTTTAGCACACTTAAACTTTTGCATACCTGTTCCTTTTCACTCTTTCTTGGTATATTAGTGACTCAGGACTATTTAACACTCTGTATAATTTCATATTTTCTCATTTTTTAAGCACCCAGCAGCCTGCTATCCATAACTGTTTGTTGTGAACACGTCCTGGTGTCAAAATAGTAAAATAAATTTCAGTAACACGACAGTGGATGAAAATTGCAGCTCTTGTAAAGTCCGTTCTATCCTGATGGTGGATGGATGATCCTAGGCTGACTCAGCAGATCAAGGCTAGGCCTGCCATTGGCCGCTTGGTGTAAGCTGGCATTGTTCTCCCCTTCTGCTATCTGCATATTGCTGCTTTCAAAATCCCCTTCACGTCGTGCAGCAACCTGTCACACTAAACATTTAAAATAGGATTTCAAACATGCAGTAAGGCGGCTCTGCACGTATGACAGTGCTCGTCTCAAAGCAAATGTTCTACCAAAGCAGTTCCACCCACCACGATTACTACATAGACAGTATGTCACCAATGTTTGATCATATCTTCTCATGGGACAACACTGTAGAAATGACACTTTGCTCCACTGTAAAGTAGTCAGTGTACATTTACTGTCCCCTCAAAATAACTTCATACACAGCCATTAATGTCTGAACCGCTGGCAACAAAAGTGAGCACACCACGAAGTGAAAATGTCCAGATTGGGCCCAATTAGCCATTTTCCCTCCCCGGTGTCATGTGACTCGTTACAAGAGGGAGCAGGTGTGTTACATTTGGTGTTATCACTCTCACACGCTCTCATACTGGTTTAACCTCGTGGTAAAGAACTCTCTGGGGATCTGACCAACAGAATTGTTGCTCTACATAAAGATGGCCGAGGCTATAAGAAGATCACCAACACCCTGAAACTGAGCTGCAGCACGGTGGCCGAGACCATACAGCGGTTTAACAGGACAGGTTCCACTCAGAACAGGCCTCACCAAAGAATTCAAGTGCTCGATTTTTTTGATCATGAGGTGCAGGCAGACTTCTGTCTTACAGAACGAGCTGCCTAAGCAAGACCACCTAAACCCAGAAACAACGATGCAAAGTGCGTTTGGCTCATTGTCACAGTAACACGATGGTGCAGCGCACGGGTATCAGGTTCAGGGCAGAACAGCATTTTCTTTGATATCGGAGAGTTTGATGACAGCAGCACTGCAGATGAAGATGAACCTGATGAGCTGGAAGTCATTTCTGCACCATTCATCAGTCTAATCTTATAAAGCAGAACTGGAGCACTTTGGTCAAAGTACATGCAGTTAGTGTCCCAAGAGAAGCTGGAACTGATTTCCCACATATCCCTCAGCTGCATCAACCTTTAAATGCACGAGTACAAATTTGCAGCTTGTGGAGCTAAACTTTTCTGGAAAACACTGGCTTCAGGTGCTACGGCTGCAGAAAAGGAAAGCGGGACCATGACTTCCAAAAGACGATAGATGAAAAAATGAGATTGACTTACAGTAAAAAAAGAACTCCAGGACAAACGCTGGAGATGTCGACTAAGTCCAGCAAGGCTCAACCGCAAATCAGTTGCACGTTTAGTAAAAACATGTGACTGTGATTATTTTGCATTACTTTTTACAACAGCTGCATGCAAGTAGGGGCTGCAAGGTGGCTCGGCAGTTAGCACTGTTGCCTCGCAGCTAGAAGGTCGCCGGTTGGCGTCCCGGTGAGGACACCCGGGATCTTCCTGCGTGGAGTCTCCATGTTCTCCCCGTGCAGCGTGGGTTCTCTCCGGGTTCTCCGGCTTCCTCCCACAGTCCAGAAACATGCTGAGGTTAATTGGTGATTGTAAATTGTCCGTAGGTGTGAATGTGAGTGTGCTTGGTTGTCTGTCTCTAAGTGTAGCCCTGTGATAGGCTGGTTACCTGTCCAGGTGAACCTGCCTTCACCCTGAGTCAGCTGGGATAGACTCCAGCCCCCCATGACCCTGGTGAGGATTAAGGTGTAGAGATGATGGATGGATGGATGCAAGTAGAAACCTGAAACGTATCAGTCAGCACTGACAATTTAGGAAAAAAAACCCACAACAGTCTTTAGATAATATGGTACTGGTATTTTTTGTGTTTGTTTGAAAATTGGAAAATGTCACAAGCAGCATGGTTTTGTGCTGGTATATAGTATATAACAGGCATTTAAAGTTTTAATCCAGCGTTAACTGAAATTGGTCATAACCGAGTACCGAGATGTTTCTTGACATCTGTGATGCAAGAAACACAGACTGTTTATTCTGACTCGTGTGTTTGTTATTTTCCAAATATGAAATTATACACGATCTGTAAGTTTTGTTCTAAATTAATATATTTTTTGTAGTTAGATTAATAAATTCTTCTCAGCTTTCAGTGCTGGGGGGAAGAAATTAAAAACAACACCTCATAGTAGCCACTAGAGGTCAGAAGTCAGCTGTTTTTTCTCTGACTTGTAAAAGTTTGCTCACTGTATTTGTGTAATGTGCAGGTTCTGATAGATCAACATTAGGTGTATTTTGTGTGTCTCCTGCCCTCGCCCTAAGTCTGCTGGGATAGGCTCCGCCCCCCATGACCCTCGTGAGGATTAAGGTGTAGAGATGATGGATGGATAGATTTTGTTTGGTGTTTTCTGCTGTGATTCAACAAGAAAAATAAAATAAGTCCAGTAATGAGCAATGAAACTGTAAAAAAATCTGTACATGAAAACAATTAAACCATCCAAGTATTTTGGTAAATTAAGTACTTGTATTTAATGCGTGTGGTTAGCTTGCTCACAGTGTTCCTCCTCCCTGCCCTTCAGCTGGTACGACTCGGGAGCACCTGGGCCTGGCCATGGCGCTGAAAGTTCCCATCTTTATCGTGGTCAGTAAAGTGGATCTGTGCTTCCGCGGCACTGTGGAGCGAACGGTCCGACAGCTGGAGCGGGTCCTGAAGCAACCGGGCTGCAACAAGGTGCCCATGGTGGTGTCGAACCCTGACGATGCCGTGACAGCAGCACAGCAGTTTACTCAGTCCGCATGGTGAGTAATACTGCCGCTGATGCTTCTAATACTCCCACTAATACTCTTAGTTACAGATGCTGCTCACTCAGTCTACACGATAAATAAAGATATTAGCAGTGCTACCTCCAATGCAAATGCTACTGCAGCAGTTTACTCAGTCTGCAAGTGCTACTGGTAATGTAGATAGAACTTTTTGTGGATTTCCAGGAGCAGGACCACACCTCAACCTCTCCCCTTCCTGTTGTACGTCTATACATCCCACTCTGCAACACATCATTCAGCCACGCTGCCAGTCTGAAAGTTGTAGAAAACTCTGAGATTTATTGTAGTTTCTATTTTATTTGCAGCATCACGCCAATCTTCACCCTGTCCAGTGTGTCTGGAGAGAGTTTGGACCTCCTGAAGGTTTTCCTCAATATCCTCCCTCCACTGAGCAACAGCAAAGAGCAGGAGGAGCTGATGCAGCAGCTCACTGAATTCCAGGTAAACACACACACACATAGAGGCATGTTTCCGTCTTTTCGGAGGACATTACATCAGCTTACATTCATCTTTTGAAGACTTAGCCCAACACGAACCTGACTAGATGTTATAGGGGAGATATTTGCTGCTTCCTGAATCTTGAATAGTGATCTATGGGAGAATATGACACATGTTCCACCTCTTCCCCTAAAAAGCACATTTCTTTGAAACCCCGAGCCAGTCGTGTTGTTGAGGTAATGAGCGCACGATTTCCTATTACTGCAACAATTTGATTGGAGTTTTTAATGACCTGTTGAGCATCTGAACTGCAACTATGGCTTCGTCCTCATTCATGTACGCAGTGGCCTCGTCTTTTTGGCCTGAAACAATTGCCCAGGGGCATTACCAAGATGACTGCTGAGTGCTTTTTTATGTGTGATTTTATGAGTGCAAGTTGTCATGTTGTTCTGTTCTTGATGGTTTGAGCTTCTCTAGTAATGTTCTAGTTTTCTACATAGCATAAAAATTCAGAAACAGAAAGACAAAAACAACAGTGACAGAAAAAAACATGTTTGTTGTTAGACTGAAGTGCCGTGCAGTAAATGTACAGAAGAAAATCCTCTGTGATCTTCCCTTGTGTCCGTTTGCAGGTGGATGAGATCTACTCGGTTCCTGACGTTGGGACTGTGGTGGGAGGAACTCTCTACAGGTGAGAAAACATCCTGTGCTCCTGAAAGTCTCGATCAAAGGAGACGACAAAGTTTGTTAGCAGGACACATCGTATATTCAAATCACTGTCTGTAGACATCATATTAAACCAAATTCTTCAAATGTAGTCAGTAATTTACGATCTGGATGAATGTTGAAATGGAGAATGTGCACAAAGCAAAGTTAAGTTCTCACATTTTAGTCTTTGTTAATAGAAACTGAACAAGGCGCAACTATTTTGAGAAAAAGGCTTAATATGACGAGGAAGTTTCCTTTTTCTAAGAAATGTGTACTCGAATACATTTATCTAATAACTTTATGAACTCAATACTCAGTCGTGTCATTTTGCTGCTGCACAGCAGAACTACATCTATCATCTGTTGTGCATTTCTAGCTGTTATGAAGTCAGAGTTTCTTTTTGCTGTTTCAGCTGCAGGAACTTTCTTTGTTTTCACCCCCAGAAGCTCCTCTCTCTCAAGGCTACTACTTTCTGCCAGTACACTCACTTCTGTGCTGAAGCTTGTCGTGCTGAACTTTGTTGAATTTGCATAAAGGTTGTCAGTGACGTCAGAAAACAGTCATTTTTCTAAAGCTTCAGCTGACTAATTTTACTAGTCGTCAGGGGCTTTAAACTTGGTGGAACCACTGACAACAAAGGGCTGAAGGAGCCTTTAGTTCATCGGAAAGTTCCCCTACAGTATTTTCTGTTTTTTTGATGGAAACGTGGCTTAAGTCATATATGAGTTAACAGATTATGTCTCCTAACTTAACTCATGATGTGTCTCTTGAAGGTCACAGAGAAAATCTGTGTGACTGGGTCTTAAGACGTCAGTGACGGCTGTTTAGCTGACTTTGGGTTTTTAACCATAGAGCTGGCACCTGTCGGGTCCTTGTTTGGGTACAGACCCATCCTCTGTCCTCATCTGAACTACAGCGTATTGCAGCAGCAGCACTGACGGTGTGTGTTTCAGCGGAGTGTGTAGGGAGGGCGAGCGGCTGGTGGTGGGTCCGACCGACGAGGGCCGCTTCCTGCGTCTGAAGGTGGGCAGCATCCAGAGGAACCGCTCGGCCTGCAGGGTGCTGAGGGCGGGACAGGCGGCCACGCTGGCTCTAGGAAACTTTGACCGCTCACTGCTGCGCAAGGTCAGAGGTCACCCAAAGACATGCGAGCATGTAGGAGGTGATTCATGGAGCTGCCCCTGGACGGATTAATGGATAGGTTCACATTTTGTCAAGTCTGTCGTAAAACCACGTGCACCATAGCTGTTAGAACACACTCTAGTTTAGTTAGGTCAGGCTTAACTTGGACTTTGATAACTCAAAAAGTTATCCTAAATATCTTATAAATATTCCATGATTTTAATTCAACACAAAGAGAAACCGTGGAGCTAAATATTTTGAAAACTGTCCCTTTAATTTGATTCCAGCTGCAGCGTCCCTCTGCTCCTCCAGGACATCAGTGGTTTTAGGAAACTTAGCAACCAGGGACAGAAGGGATAACTGCTGCAGCCAAGACTTGTTATAGTGGACATGCATGCATTGTTTTAAACAACGACTTGACAAAATGTGACTTCAACTTTTAACCTGCGAGGTGCAATTATTTATTCATTATCAACCAAGAACTTCTGCATGAATTATAATCCTCTACATCTAGAAAGCAACTGCAAGGATGTTGATGAATGACTGTGTTTAATCAGTATTTGTAGTCAAAACAGAATTACAATCATTTCTAGTTGTACAATTCATTAATAAATATGGCTTAGACCCACGTGTTGACCTGAGGGCTTCAGGGGTCCTACATGGGAACGGTGTTAGACCTCAGGGGGGATTTTCCTTAGAAGTCAGTCATTTAATGTTATTGTGCACAGAACGTTAAAAAAATCTAATTAAATGCAGGACAACCATCACTGTGTTGATGACGGTGACATGTGATTGGTTGCTGTAGGGCATGGTGATGGTCAGTCCCAAGATGAATCCAACCATCTGTTGTCAGTTTGAAGCCGCCATCGTCCTGCTCTTCCACGCCAAGACTTTCCGCCGGGGCTCACAAGTCACCGTACACGTCGGCAACGTCCGGCAAACAGCCACCGTGGAGTGCCTTCACGGAAAGGTCAGTTTACAGACCACACAACATGCACTGCCTCTCCTTCCTGTGTGAACCACTCTGTGTAACTGTGCCTCTGCTGCTGCTGCTGCAGGAGGAGCTGCGTACCGGCGAGAGGGCCGTCGTTCGCTTCCGCTTCATCAAACACCCCGAGTACCTGCGGCTGGGCGCCAAGCTGCTCTTCAGGGAGGGCGTCACCAAAGGCATCGGCCACGTCACACGCCTGCTGCCACCCTCCCAGAACTACGACCAGAACCAGATCCACGACCAGAACCTGCAGGAGCATTAAAGGCCCCTCCTTCATGCTCCGTCACAGGACTGACAGATGTGGGGCTCCGTGAGAACTTTGACCGCTCTGAGGCCATCGATGCTCCTCTGATCGGGTTTACCCGCGCACCACATGTTGGCGTGTTAATCTGCCTGTCCTGGATCTATATTTCTATCCTTATTCACTCCTGCTGCGATGGTAGAAAACCCATCATCATCATCATCTTCCTTCCAGGAGATGTTCGTGTCTTGACTTAAAGCTGGATGACCTCAGTGGACAGTTAATCTGATGTTGTGCCACAGATTGATTGAAAAGGCCCCTTGTCACGAGAAGACAGCAGGATTATTTGGGGGGGATTTGAGGAATGGTATTAAAGCAGCAGTTGTTACTGGTCTTCTGCTAAGGAGAGGAGGTGCTGCCCTGCTTCTCTGCTGCGCAGGATGGATTGACCGCCGTGTTCTCCATCTCCTAAACGCAACACGTCTGCATGCTGGACGAGACGTGAGTTTGATGAGGGAGACAGTTTTTATTTTATTGGTCGGAGGTGAAATTCTTTCCTGGGGGACATCTCTGACCATCGAGGTAGTTTTTCATGCTTCACCCCATTAACTTCCAACCGAGAATCTTTTGTTTTTAGCGTTTTTTAATCACTGCTGAGCATTTCTACGGAGCACCAGAGGTGTAGGGAGTCATTTTCTGATTACTTGTGTGGCCTAATCAGGAACATGTGCTCTCAAGTTAGCAGCAAACTAAAGCAGGAACCAAAGTTACAGGTTGTTGTTGTTACTCTGATCAGTTATGGAGCACCACTAGTATTAACCTACAGGGCCTACAGGTTTCATTCTTTTGGGGATCCATTTATCTATTCCACATCAACAGTTTAAATAGTTTTGATTGTACCAGCACTTAAAACGATGCATAATCAAGGGTGAAGCTGCTTTGAGTGACAGGTGGACGCCCTCAGAGAGCCGTCTGTGACCCAGAAATATCTGCATGGCCGCCGCATCTCCACTCACCCTCCACCTTTTTGTTAACTTTTGGATTAAGAGCAATCAGGCCCTGCTGAGATGGTGACAGCCAGAGCCACCACACCGAGCTTCAGAACTGCTGTTTGGAAACCCGTGGATGACAAAGGTTTCATCCATCTTTATGCACAGTCAGTGATGAGGATGTAGTTAGACATCGCCTGCGTTCCACATTGTATAGATTTTATTTACTCCACTCACTTCAGCTGCCCTTTCAAAGTATGTACAGCTGAGACATACTGCTTCATCATAACATTGTGCCTTAAGCTTTGACCACTTTCTTCATATATCTGTTGCAGATTGTTATGTCAAAGAACTGTTTGTGCGCTCTGTTGCCCCTTTTCCACCGAGCTGGTTCCAGCGCTAGTTCTGTGCTAGTGCCTGACTTAGCACCAGTACCTTGTGTTTCCACCACCTGGTTCACCTGGAACCACCAGGTTCTCAAAACTGGTGCTTAGCAAGAACCAAGTCTTTGCTGGGCCAGAGCTAAAAACTGAGTACGTCAGGGGCTGGGGGCGGGGCTATCGTGACCAACCAGACCAATGGAAACACAGAATGGGAAACACAAGAGGTGATTTGTGTCGTGTATCACCAGGATGTTTATTCCACTCAAAGAAAAGACCGTACAAGAAAAAAATCCCTCGGTTTTATCTTGGACAAATCTGACATTAGAACACCTTAGCTTACTTATTTTAAAGTCACTTTTGATCACACACCGGTCTGAACACCACGACCACCAACAGCAGCTACCACAGCCTGCTATGTGGGGCATTCAGGGAACATTGGTAAATTGTAGAGTCTATCGATAAGAAAATGTTCAGCAGGTCATGTGTTTTACCTGTGACAAGGTGGGAAGTGAATGAGAAAGTTGGTCACACCGGTGATAAAGTCAGTCTGGAGTCCTGTGTGGACTCTGTGTGGTGCCAGCGTTGTTCGTAAACGTATACAGTGACGTATGGCTCTGACTTTGCTCCTTGTCGATGGAAAAGCAACCGGTTCTTAGACCGGAACCAACTAAGCACTGGAACTAGCACCAGCACAGAACTAGCACCTGGTGCTTCTTGGTGGAAAAGGAGTATTTGTGGTTCAACCTTGTTCCACAAGGGAGACGTATGTGACGTATCCTCCGCTGTGGAGAGGATTGTGGGTCAGAATGGCCAGAGAAGCTGGTTTGCATACTTCAAAGTTTGACCAGATTTTGAAGGACGTCCTGGTATTTTTGGCATCCTACATTGAACATACTGTATGTGTTGGTTCAACCTAAATCCTAAATGTCACTAATTTGTGTGCACAACTTAGAAAATAGCTCCTGTCACCTACCAGGCTCCACATAAAACGATTCAGACTGATTTAATTTTTATACCACAATCCGAAACAAAACAAAACATCAGCTCATTGTATTTCAATGCTCTTGTTTTTTTTGTACTTTATTTAAATCATTAGATCCCTTCTCTCTGGATCAGCACATACACTAACAAGCTGGTAGTTTCCTCCTTCTCTCCAGTGTTTTTATTTGCAGTCCAGCTACCAGGTGTACAGATGATAATGTGTAAAAGTGTTTTGGGGGAATGAAAAGTTTCTTCATCTCCTAAGAATGTTTTTTGGACGAGAAGCAGCAGTTTTCTACTCCTTACGTTCAGTTCGTTGATGTTTGTTGAACTGTTGAAGCCTGCACATTTGATATCTGTATTTACAAATGACTGACACTAAAATATTTGCATCTTGGTTTCCAGTTTGTTCCGATTATCCGTTGATGTTTAGCATTGATCTGAAAAGTTTGAAGGTTTGATGTATCAGGCAGCTTTTTGCAGTGAAACATAACCTGCATGCTCTTTAACTGGCAAAAGAAAACCCTCAAATTATCTCATTTAAATTATAACCCATGTTTCTGGTGAAGTGTTGATGCAGTTTTTAACTTTATTTTCCTGAGGTTCTGTGCAATTGTAAAGCTAAATATTGAATGTACTTTCCATGATCCTGTGTAGCATTTGAAAGTGCTTACTGTTCAAATGGCGTTACTGTTGACTTTGCACTTTGTATTCCGATTGTGCATGTGTGTCGGAGAGCTGCGACCGCTGATTCTGCAGCACGACGATGACATGGACACTGTGCCCCCAGAGGTCCAAGTGTGAGAAGACCTCACACCGATGCTACCGCTGAACATTTGAACTTTGAGAGTGAATTTATCAGTTTGTTTTTCCTGACCGTCCCTCCAGCTAATAAATAAACAACAGTGAAAAATGAAACGTCTGAAATATCGTGCATTTGTCAATGAGGCTTAAAAAAACAAAACAAAACTGTGAATTATTTCTAATTTTGAAGTGCTCTCCATCTTCTCCAGAGGCAAAAGAATGGAAGACGGATTTCACTTTCATCTCTGTGCAGGTCCAAAACAGTGCTGCCCGTGTCCTCACCAGAACTAGGAGACCACATCTCCCCAGTCCTCCACTCCCTTCACTGGTTGCCAATACCCCAGCAGATTACTTTCAAGGCTCTCCTACATGTGTACAACACCATTAACCACTGTGGCCCGATCTGCCTTCAGGACCTCCTTACCCCTCAGTCTTCATTTCAGTCCCTCAGGACTAGCAGCCAGAACTCCCTTGCTAGTCCTCGCATGAAGCTCACAAGCATGGGGGACCACGCCTGTGGAATCAGCTCCCAGACTCCATTAGGGCCTCTGACTCCCTTGCTGCCTTCAAAGCCTAATCCTAACCCTAAAGACTATTTTAAATTTTCAGATTTTCCTTTTATTAGGGTCTGAGCACCCAAAAGGGTGTGAAGACCCTATTGGAACTGCTCGGATTATTATTGTTATTCGTGCCAAAGACACGCGTTTTTGAGGCCCTAAACATACTCGAAAACTCACCAAAATTGCCATGTACATCAGACCCGGTGAAAAATTTTATAATTTGGAAGAACAACACACACCTCAAT